>NW_017167275.1:184327-229976 GCF_001652005.2 Ceratina calcarata | reverse complement strand
GGGGGGGGGGGGGGACGCGGATGACCGTGGCTAACGAGCCAGGCAAATCCTCTGTGACCCCGTCAGGAGACACCACCACGTATACCCTCTCTCACACTGGCCCTTAAATGCGTCAAAGCGCCCTTTACCCACTGGCTTTGATCAACGCTTCCAACCGTTCCTAGGCGAACGCTCGTCCGCTCGACTTTTCGATTAGGGATTAAGGAAGGTGTGTACGCGTGCCCTCCTGGTCCTTGATCGGCCGAACGAAAAGAGCTTTGGAAAGACGGAGCTCCGAAGTGGGTCGTGATTTTCGGGTCGTCGACTTGCTGGTAAGGTTTGGAACGAAACGAACACACGGACGTGATTTAAACCTGAATGGTTCTTTCGATGGAAGAGTGGTGAAAGGATCGCATCCTTTATTTGTTCCGTTCGGCTATGGTAGTCACGAGGATATACGTAAGTGGTCTACGCTTTTGATAATTGTCCTGCTTAAAAGCTAGATCTGTCATAAGGTGATATCTCGTGCAGCTATCCGCCCCTTCCTGTTTCCTCTTTTACAAGTAGGTGGCTAGCTAATCTGCAAACCGCGACATCCTGTGGGCGGAGAAGCAGTGTAGTTATAAAGCTTCTGGTCAAAGATGAAAAATGTGCAGTGAAAAGTCGCATTCCCTAACGTACACACCATCAGCTGTGCCTCGCTCTTCCTCCCCCTAATTCTTCGTCCTCTTCTTCTTCTTCTTCTTCTTCCGTTCTTCCTTAAAGTTCAGTGTTTCCGTGAACGTCGGGACGAAAGACAGATTTTACGCAACGCGAGTGTACCGGATTTCGAACGAGTGACGACGGCCGACGACGTCGAAGAGAAGGATTTGCAGTTTGTTTCACGTGTGGGGAAAAGGCTTTAAGAACTGGCTACGGCGCGGCTCGTCATCGGGCACTTTGCTGCTTTTTAAATGCAAGCTGCCTTATGAAGGGCACCATCGTACCCAGTGAATCGCATCGCAGAGAACGTGCCTCCGTTCGTTGCGTCAACGACACGAGTGTTAAACCCCTTCCGTACAATTCGTTTTCTCGTTTTTAATATAGATAAAGTAAACGCGATTCGCCCGACGAAATGTTATGTACAAATAAATAATCGTTCGAAAAAATCTCGGCGGCTAAAATAAATTATTTCTCGCCTCCCCTCCTTTTTATAAAATCATCGACAAACGCACACACCGGCATGACTCTCCGTTTTTCAAACATTTTATTTCATTTTAAATAATAAGTTCTTACGTTAAATACGAATGATCGAGTCAAAGAGATAAAGAGAAAGGTGTAGATAGAGAGAGAGAGAGTGTGTGTTCGTGTGTGATCGTATGAATTTGTCAACGAAATGAATGTAGTAGTATCGGCGATGATCGCGTTTACGAAAAGATTCGAACGATGGCTCGGCCAGGTAACGCGACACGCTTCGCTACGAACAACAGTGATCTTATAGCAAATACGCGTAGTTTCTCTCCGTCGTCGAATAATAATACTTGCGTCGAGCGCGTTACGCCCGCGGCGAATCGCGGTTCGATTGTTCGATAGTAGAATAAATACAGAAGAAAGAGAAAGAAAGAGAACGATTGCTTCGCAATTAATAACAACAACGTAATTTCGGTTTTTAAAACTGCGTAAAGTTTGTCCCCTATAAAAAGTCAGTCTCATTTTTGTCTACGACGTGCCGCGATGATTCACGCGATTCCATTATAATTTATGTACAGCGCTTCCAATGGACGACGATGGCGCTCTTCGTCTCCGTTCCCCTGCCTGTCTTTTTTTCTTTTCTTTTCACTTTTAAGTACACGGATCGACGTCGCGATCCACGGTCGTACAAAAATAATCTGCCTGATGTCTCTCTGGACGTAAACGGGGAACCTGCGATGTTCTGCGACCACCGTGGTCCAATGTCTCGTTCGGAGCACGAGAAAACGCGATCTCGTTCGTACGGTGACCCCGATAAAAACTTTTTCTCTCAACGTTGAACGTTCGATAAAGTTTCGAGAGATAGAACCATTTAAAAGAAAATGTACAACAACGCGTAGAACTCTTGGCTTCCTGTCCGAGCGCGTCTCCGTCCCTCTTTCGACCGAAGAAGAAGGGAGGAGAGGAAAGGCTCCGTTCGATCGGCCTCGCGACCATCCGGCGCGATCGCGAAGCCGAACGAAGCTGAGAGAAGAGGACCGTTCCACGAGTATCGCGTGTCCTTATTCGAATAGAACTAGAATAATAAATAGGCACCCTGCCCGCGTCAAAAGTACGACGATTCGTTCGCGGTTCGTCGACGAAAGGTAAACGTTCGGCTCAACGGCAGGTACATACTCGTAACAGATAAATCGAGGGGGTGCGGCGATGGGTGCTCGATGATTCGCATCGATCCTTCCAAGCGAGAAACGACGTCCGTTCGTCGGGCACGACGTACCGTGGAAAGCGAGTGACCCCCGGTCGCGTCTCTCGGAAGTCGAAGTCGTCCGATCATCGAGGACCGATTCGCCGTTCGAACGGAATCTCCGGCTTTTGACCGCCGGGTGCCTCGCAACGACCTCCTTAAGCGTTTCACGGGACAAGAGGGACGTTCGCGCGTCTAACGCCAGAAAAATAGAATTTCTAGAATTTCACTCGCCATCGACCGACCGACCGACCGCGTCCGATGTAAAACGGACGACTCGACGGCCAAGCGTTCCTCCCCTTCTTTTTGTACCTTATAACGTAGTCGCAACGTTCGACGAGCATTATTTTAATCGAGTTGGCGAGGAAGAACGCCGTTCGTTTAAAACGTACAATGGAACGAAAATATTAAAGCTGATCGAGGGAATAGATTTTAACGATAAAAGGCGACGTAAAAACGGCGATGGGCTCGGCGCAACGTATACCTACCACCACCGTGGTCGTGTGGGAGCGGGATTTTCTCCCTGGTGAAACGTTCGACGAGTAGATCTGCGGTGTACGAGAGGCGTTCCAGCGGACCGAACCGGCTGATCGCCCATCGCCCGGCGTACAATACTAGGTGTTCCGAGCTTTGGTACAGGCACGTAGAAACGTCATTAAATACTATCCGTAACAATTTTATACACGATCGATCGGGCCGAACGCCGCGGCGCCGTTCGCCTCGGCAGAATTTACGAACGGTCACCGGCGTCGCTCGACTTTTGGTGGAACGAAGAAAGGTACGTAGCCGTGGGTGCTGTCTCGCCGTCCAGATCGACGATTACGCTAGGTCACCAGAAATGCGACTGCACGTAACCGCCTCCCATGCCGATCGGATTGAAGCGATGCGGGTGGATCTTCTCCATCCTCATGGCACCTGGACCGCCGCTTCCGCCCAGGAAGCCGCCGTGTGGCCCGCCACGCGGCCCGAAACCACCGCCCGCCCTTCCGATCATCCCTGGCCCACCCCCGCTGATGCTCATTCCCATACCTGGCGGGCCACCGATACCTCTGCCCCTGCCGCCGCCGCCGCCGCTCAAACCGCCGCCGGCACCTGCAAACAACGTATCTCGTCAGCGTCGATCGTCCATCGCGCCTCTAGCTGGAAACGAAGATTTAGAATGGAACGGGACGGGACGGAATCGAGGTTCGAAGGAAGCGTAAACGCTGCTCGCTTAGTGAGCGGGCACGTGATTACCGTGACGCGGTGTCCATTTTATTTTGCCGACGTTCGTATGACCGACGTTCGTATGACCGACGTTCGTATGACCGAGCACTAAGCGGGCATCGACGCGTACGGTCCGTAGAATAAAGTGGACAGATGCCGAGCGTTGCTTTCTAATCGTTTTAATGAAATTTAACGAGCGACTACAGAATCACGCGGACCCCTGTAGCAACAAGGATAAGAAAGGTGACGCGAAGTACTTGTGCGGCAACTGTCTGTTCGAAGGTAGGTTCCGTCCCGATCGCGGGATGTACGCGTGATTTCGAACCTTCTCCCGAAGGAACCGAGTGTGTGTGTTCGAGCGCGAGAACGGCACAAACGCCGTCGACGCGACGCTCGCGCGTCTCGCACGCGTCGTCGTCAGTGGTAACGATCTCGCACGACGCATCGTCGTTCGTCCTACCGTGTACAATAATTCGCAGCTCTCTACCGTATCGATGTAGACCCGCCGTGGATTCGCTCGAGCACGTGCGCGCGTCTCGTCGGCGCCCGGAATCAGACCTGGAGATCTCGTCGAAACGTGTTCATACATACGGTCGAACTCGTCTCTCAATTCGAGACGAGTTCTTCCGCTTCGGGAAATCCGCGAGGGAACTGACTTCCGGTGCGCCATTCGCGAATTCTTCCGCGCTAGACTTCTCGACTCTCTACTAGTTGTCTACGAGATCGATCTCTTACGGCAACACGAGCAAGAAGTAGAAGAAGAAGAAGAAGAAGAAGAAGAAGAGAAAAATACGATGAATGTATTATTGGGAATGTCGCAGGCATTTTTTACCGAGACTTAATACATACTCTGTCTCTCCGATTTCGTCGCTCTCTCAATTGTACGAAAGAACTCTGAGTAAAACGAACGTCCCCAATTTCCGCTCGATATCTCTCCCGGCGTCCGTCGATCACGATTGTCGTCCGCGTGCGGAACGTTGATAAATTCGACGCGGGAAAACGTACGGGACAGCGCGATCTCGGCGATTAGATGAACAGAACGCGAACAAGAGAGCGGTGAAGAGAGGAGCGAGTTTCGTTCGTTCGTTCGTTCTCTCGTTAATTTTTCCTTATTCCATATCACAGCCATCGTTAGCACTATTGGACTTCGGGATTATAACCATTTCGAACGATCTTCGATCCGTTAGACCTTACAATTTACTACTTAACGTGTTAAGTTAAAATTAGAATTTTCGGTTTATGTACACTGATCGTGGAAAACGGTCGCGTCGCTCTTTCCAAGGTGCACATGGATTTATTGCTCTCGGTCCGCTCGCTACTCGCGGCGGTCTCGTCGACTGTGTTTCGAGTTCGCTCGGCGAACAGGTGTCTGTCCTGTGGAAAGAACGACGCGCAGGAGCTCGTCGCACAGACGTTCTGAATGAATACGTTTGAGAATCTTAGCTCGTTGATTCGCCTGACTTAAGTACTAATTAAACTCTCGGTATCGATCGTCCTGGCCGTCTCTTTTTACCATTCCCTGTTTCGCCGCCCGCTCGGCGGTCTTTCGTTCGTTCGTTCGTCCGTCGACGGAGACTCGACGCGAGAAACGGTCGCGTGCAATGGCTCAAATACCGGCGCATTCGCAATATTAAATTCCTAAATAGTTTCGATTTGCTAAGTCGCGAGTTGCACGATTCTGCCTCCTGTACTCGTCGATTACATCGTGCGGCACACCTCGTCCCTGATCGCGACCCTCTCTTTCCCCGCGTGGTCGCGAGGTTCGGGTCGATCGTCGGGGACGAGGTCGGTGGTACCTCCTACAGAGATCTATTAATTGATAACATCGATTACGGACGATATATCGAAAGCGTTCGCGTCGTAGTTATAATTATGTATAAGTATGTAAGTGTCGAACGATCGGGAAAAATCTGCTAAAAAAAGGGAACGATTGTCAGGATCGTAGGAGATACGTGTTTCTTATACGCATACCTATGTATAATATCTGTCGACGTAGCCGAATCGGCGATTCGAACTTTCTTCGATCGATTCGCGTCTAAGACGCGTTCAGGATTGACAGGGTGAAAATCATTAACAGCGAAGATCGTTTAACTTCATAAATAGAAAAGATTGCCGTCGCCCCGTCGTCGGTCGACCGTTCGACCCTGGAACGATTCGCGATTCCCGACGATCGGGTCTCGGAACGTCGGGGAAAACGCGGTCGACTTCCACGGTCGATCGGTTCGCCGTTGCTCGAACGACGACTCTTCCCCTCGGTCGTTCGAGGATCTGGCCGACGTGGGATACTTTCGCTAGCTAAATTCTAAACTCTACGCTAAGGTTCACCGACGTCGGTGAACGGAACGAAGGGACCGTCTCCCGGAGAGACGGTCCGTAAAAACCCTCGGATGGAAGAACTGGCCTAACTACCGATTACAACGTCTCGTTTAATCGCTCTACCTAATCTTAAGTAAAACACAGAAACGCTTGTTTCCTTGCCGCTTAACACGTTGATCTTGATAGACGTCGAAGACACCCCGCCGACTCGGTCGACGGGGATCGACGTCCTGAGCAATTATCTCGGACAGAATAGTGCGATCGCGTCGACGTCCCGGCGCGCATACTTTCGATCAAAGTGTTAAACCGAACGCTCGACGACGAGGCGTCCCGAAGGCTGCGCGACCACGGAGGAGACCTCCGGGTGGGACCGGTGGTTCGCGTTCTTTGAGCAATTCGTGTTTAAATTTAATTTCGATCGTGGGCTCTCGTGATCCGCGCGATACAAAAAACCGAGAACGAATCGTGTTCGTGTGTCCGAGTACGTACACACACACACACAGAGAGAGAGAGAGAGAGAGAGAGAGAGTGAGAAAGAAAGGAACGAGGCGATCCGGGAGAGTGACGCGCGCGTCTCGTCTCTAGTGAAGTAGTGTTACAATAACCGTGATAACAACTTTGCCGGTGTTCGGCGCGCTTCAAACGCCCCGGAACCCGAACTCGTTTCGCACTAGGTGATTCGCGAGGCGAACGAGTGTACCGAACGAGATATCGCGTCGTTCGTTTAATAAAGATAATGCGCGTATCGCTGGTATTTATTCCTGGTCGGATACAGACGTTCTCCTTCGTCGATTGGCGAGCATAGAAATCAGAATGGTTCAAGTTAAAGAATTATTCGAAAACACTTCGTTCAGACGAATGCACTTCCAGACAAATACACCAAAGGTGCTAGGCAGCCGGTGAAGAACACACATTTTCTTTTTCTTTCTTTCCGATCGATCGTCCGACGAAAAATTATTTGTCCGTACACGCATTCGTCCGTTGTTGCATATAACATGACAATCGCATGATAGAAGACACAGCCATGCACTGAACAAACTTCTCTGTTAAAGCCACACCGTTTCCGCGAATGCATTCCGTCCAGAAACTAATCACGGATCAGCAACGACGCTCGCTAAATAAATAATTGTTCGCAGGCATACGACGATCTCGTTGCACGCTCTTTCTACGCTGCTCCAAGTCTCTCCTCTCGTAGGCACGGGTCGACGGACGCGCGTAACTACGCGTGTACAAGCGCGAGCTTTCGAGCAGCGTACAACGTCGCGAAACATCGTGTTACAAATAAATCCTACTTAATCAGAATACACGACTCACAGAAGAAAAAAAATACCTACTTCCTTCGAACATAAACACTACAGGCGCTTGTCAATCATCGTGTTTCAAACAAAAGGCCCTGATCGATAAAAAAAATACAGATACAGAGAGAGAGAGAGAGAGAGAGAGAGAGAAGAGGAGGCTGGACGAGAACTCGCGCGCGAGTCGATCAAGGATCGGAGGAGGGTTGAATAAATCCATCCGTGAACAGAAAAGTGTATTTCCATAGTCTCAAATAATTAACAAAACGTATATCTATATGCAGTACGAAGTGTCTATGTCTCGGTAGAAAAAAAAAATAAGTACAAAAAGTAGCTTAAAGACGTAAATAGTACAATGATTTTCTCTGTCGTACGCACGTCTTTCTATAAACGACCACGTGAAATAAACATGGTAACACAGCGTCAGCGGTCGGAAACAACAGAATTTACAATCTCGTCGATCCGTGCCGTGGATTCGAAACGATTAACGATTCGAAAAGAAAATGAAAAGAAATGAATAAATAAATGTACCGGCCTCGCTGGGTTCTCCTCGTTTCCGTACGCTTTCGTCTTTTCTCTCGAGAACCACGGTCATCCGTCATCGAATCTAGCAGGAATACGACGATTCTCGTACACGTTTATCAGTAGGTTTTCGTCTCGTTTCTTGCTCTCGTCCATTATAAAAAATCGTCACACGCAAAAACGTCTCTGTCACAGTGACACTTGCTCTTCCGTTTGCGAAACTGGCGTGTCGCGTCTCTTACCGTCTCCCGCGTGCGACCGAACAGCACCGCCGGAGAGATCGTCGTCTGGCTCTCGTGTGTAGCGAATGTATGCAAACAATCTCATGCGCACAACGTCGAAAAAATTCTTAACGAAAATGGAACACAGAGAAAATGAACAGCCGCGACAACGTGCGTCTCTACGCGGACGGGTAGTACTCGCAGAGAAACGCGGCGTGCGGCATCGTTTTATCGTTGCACGCAGCATTTGGAACGCAAACAGTATTTTCAATCTTCGCCGTACATCGACTTAGATACAGCCGTATCTGGCAAACAATTATCAAACGTTAAAACACCGTTCTCGACGTTCGACGACCAAACACGCTGTCGACGATGCAAACTCTCCTTCAAAACAATCTTGAATAGAAGGAACATCCACATCCTGGACAACGCGATCCAAACAATGAAAAAGAAAAAGAAAGAGAAAAAAAAAAAGAAAATGCGAGAAACTTTGACAGACCTTGCGACTGTTTTACAGGAGTTACATCTCGCGTCAGAGCGTCGCTGCCCCGACTTCACCGGGTCTACACGTCTCGAGGGGGGATACGAGGGTAGAAACGAGAATGCGAGAAACCGACGGGACGAAAGAACAAACAGCCGAACAGAACGAAAGGAACAGAGACGAGTAACACGGACGTGTCCCATCGAAACAGATAAATACGACGCGACGTCGACTACGATTCCAACGACAACGGCAATAGAAAGTGACGCAAAACCGCGGTTGTACTCCGATTTCGATCGTGGGAGATCGATGGTGAAGCCAAAATGCAAACCCGTCAGTAAAAATCCAACGTAATTTAAATAAGTGAAATAATAAATAAATTAGTCGGTTTCGAGATACGTGTAATTTCTACTGGCAGGTCGAAGAACGAAAGAATGTACACGGGCAAGGCTAATATTAATCGTCCACCGAGAAAATCGCAGTTACTTACCTCGACTCTGATTGTAACCGGCCTGCCACCCGGCATAGTACGCTGCCTTTTGTTTCCCGTGTTCCTCCGCGATTTTCACGCTGAGCGGCTCCGTTCCACCTTGCGGTATCGTGCCGTGTAGCCGCGCGATCGCTTCTTGCGCCTCTTCCCGCTTGTCGAATCTAAACGGGGGCGTAAAACGGAGGGCCGGGTAAGAATCCATGGAGAAAGATCGCGCTTGGCAATGAACGACGGTGCCCGATCCCTGCCAGATATCTGGGTACGCGTGCGGAATTTATCCGGATCTAGAGCAAGAGGTCTCTAACGAGACCTTAGATTCTGCCAAAATTAAGAGAAATCGTCCCAAACGGATCTACGGATTCTATTTAGAGACGGCCGACACACGTTCTCGGTACTATTTTCCCGCGGACCAGAAATCTAGTTGCACGCGCGCGCGGTTCACGGTGATCTCCAAGTGGGCCGCTCGGTGGTCGGGCAATTTGGGTAAATCCAAGTTATGCAAGGGAAAGGCGGCGCGTGCGTACGAAAATAATTTGGCAACGAATATCGCGAAAAATAAATACACAGGTGCGTCCGACGCGCATGGAATAACTAGTTGCACAACGAGCAGGCCACGAACGACGGCGTGATCCGTCAACCGCGCGTGTCCCAATTCTCGCAACGAGGAAAACAACAAAAATACGGTCGACCGAATAAACGAACGATCATGCGGTACGTAACGACGACGCCGACTGTGCGTCGCCACGGACATTCGGTTACTAATTATGACGGGAACGGCAGCGTGCCAACGACGACCGACCGATGTTCTCCATTAGCGCGTCGATTTGCCGTTCGACGCTAAACGACGCGGCCCTTTAGAAACGTAAAAAGTCCGACCAACTACCACCGCGGGGAAATGAAAACGCGCAGATATCGAGGGTACATCGAGAGAACGCACCTTACAAATGCCACGCCCCGCGGCAATCCGGTGAGTTTGTCTTTTAAAATGTTCTTTTGCACGATGTTCCCGTATTTGCTAAATATATCGTCGATCTGACTCTCGGTTATGTTTCTGAAACAGAAAGAACGTCGCGTTCAAACGCGTCTCGTACGCGTCGAGTACTCGCGCCCAGTGAACTGTGGCCAAATACCTTGGCAGATTCGTGACGTAGAGATTGGTCTCCTTGATCTCTTCACCGGACGGCCTCGCGAACGACACTTTCAGCCTTTTGTTCTGGACCTGGAGCCCGTTCAAGGTGCTTATAGCGGTGGCCGCGTCTTCGGCTTTCGCGTAATTGACGAAACCGAAACCGTAACTGTATCCCGTCTGAAAACGAAACGATCGTTAGCAGAGTAGTCTGTACGGCGGGTGAATAGCTACGGTAGGTGCGGTCTCGGAGAAACGAGCTTACTTTGTAATCCTTCATGACGCGACAGGACTCTACGGGACCGATGGTCACGAACAGACTGTAAAGGTCCTTCTCGGTCATGCTCTGTGGAAGATAGTTGATGATCAGATTTGTTCTCGGCTCTTCGTTTCCTTTGGTTTGTTGTTGCTGCTGCTGCTGCTGCTGCTGCTGCTGCTGATGGGACTGCTGCTGCTGCTGCTGCTGTTGTTGCGGCTGAGGCTGCTGTTCTCGCTGATCCGTCATGTCGGCAAACTCTTGCTTTATTCTCTGTTGCTCTTGTTGCTGCTCGGTCCCCGCGGGCTGACAGTTCTGCTGCTCCGGTTGCTGCGTACTCCAACTTTTGATTCATCCCAGGATAACCGTCGATGGGGTCAGCAAATACAAAAAATATAAACAAAATCGTTACTACGTCTTCCCCGTGCAATGCCATGATTGGTTGCTTGTGGCCTGTGCGTTTGAATGCTCTCTGCTTTCTTTAAGCGGTTCAAAATAAATAGAAAATAAATCTGCATATATACAATATATGTATATGATGCCAGACCTGTGTGTCAGAAACAAACAAACAAAGGCAAGTAAGGACAAAACAGAATCAGCGAGAGTAGCCATGAATGAAACCAACTAAATCAAACGGAGTAGCTCTAGCATGTATCTATGTATGCGAATTGGGAGACCAAGCACGGGATACCTTACTCCGATAATAGGTAAACGCGTTCGAACGGCCACGCGTACGAACGGTACATTCGTGATTGCGATCGAATCGATTCATAATAAACAGGAGGATGCAGAAGCTGCCGACGCTCACCGTCGTAACCATAACCTTCTCGTAGATACAGATACAGGTAAAGATTGTGTCGTGACACGGATCGTGCACGTTGACACATCGACGAAATTCCATTCAGACGTTTAAGGGACGAGCGGATAACCGCGGACAGTGAAATCGTGTCTCGATAAGGCGATGTTATTGTGTGTAAGGCGGGTTCACTGGAACCGGGTATGAAAAACGAGGATACTGGGGGACGGATTACGGTTCGTTGACGAGAATTTCCGCGTACTCGACCGCTTCGTGTCTGTTTACTGTTTATAAGCCATGTCCCGATTTTTATTACCGAGAACGTAAAGCATCGTCGCCTCGTCTTCGTGTTATATATCATTAACGACCGTCGATAAAACGCCCCGTGCTCTTTGTAATTATCATTCGATACGCCGGGAGGGCGGGGGGAAAAAAAAAGTAGATGCGAAAATTCAGCGGCAAACGGGAACCCTGTTTGACCTCATTTCGGAGATTGCCCTCGTAACACCATCTTTGCGCGTGTACGTCCGAGAGCGAGAGAGCGAGAGAGAGAGAGAGAGAGAGCGAGAACGAGACGGGACGAGAACGAAATGAACAGAGGAGAAACGATAGCGCGAGTCAACGGAAAGAACGGAAATCGGAAGGTTCACCGACGAAAATGAACCCTGTCCGACTTTGTTTCACGGGCGGATGGGGGCCCGGGAAACTGGCCCGGCCGATCCGTGAATCGACCAAGCTGTCACAATATGGAGGGAGCGAGAGGGAGCCGAGGGCAGATTGGAGCGGGCGCTAGACAAGGATGGGCTTATCCGAAGATAAACCTTCGCCAAGGGTAGGGTTACGGGAGTATGAGATATAAGAGTACGTACCGAAGCGAGCGAGAAGTAGTCCGGTGGAGGAAACGCGGCGCGCAGCGCGGTCGAAGGAAGATCGGATCTCGGTGAAAAAGGGTAGGCGCGCGTTTACTGGTGTCACGCGCGTATATGCGCGACCGTCTTTCGTTTTAATGCACGCCAACAATTATGTAAGCCCGTTGCACCATCGCGAACCACGCACCGGTTCGTTATCACAGTTGGTAGGCGACTGGCGCGCGTTCCGTGTCGTCGCTTTCGCGGTGCGTTACAACCAGCCAGGGAGGGCCTCGACGCGCAGAGAACGACGAGAAGAGTTTGCGGTCGACCGATCGCGGAGGAACGTGGCACGTAACCCGAACGACACGGCGTACGCAAACGTACTGACCGACTAGTCTTCACTTACACTTACTTACGCGGCGAGCCCCAGCCCCTGACCTGCCTCTCATCCCGTACCCGTGCGGCACCCTCTCACGGCACACTGTCCCACTACGCGACTCCAATGCCGAGATCTATAGAGAGTTTCAATTAATTCGTATTCGCGACCCGTTGCTACTCGTTGAAAACGAAAACCGACGGGGAGAACGACCCTGCGCCGCGGCCCGTGTCGTCCAAACTATCGATCAAGCATCAGACGTCCGAACGGATTAACTGAAAACACACACGGAAGATCGTGGCGCGTAACGAATGCTATGCCCGCGATGAGACGGCCTGTACAACGGGGATGCGCATGGGGCGGACAGATCCCGCCTAAATTCTTGGCGCATGTTCGCGCGAATCCGGGGCTTACGCCAATTTCGCCCATTATTCTATTCCCTCGACGAATGATTTTTAAAATAGATCAAATCCACCACCGATTTCATTTTTCAGCGATCACGTCGTTCGAGATCGACGGCCGAGAGTGAACCTGATCTTGCGAATCTACGAGAGCGTTCGTCTCGTTTAGGCGTACCTCGGTAATGCTTCCCAATAAGAAACCGCGAACATCGGAAACTGAACGCGAAACTTCACAGAAATATTATCGGAAATCTCGCGGTAATAACCTGCTTCGCAGAAATAAAAACGACGACTGACTCCTACCTACGGCGCACGATCCGATTTTCTCCTGTTCTTTTCAGGGCTTGTTTTGTTTCGAGAAACGAGGTTACTCTGTCAATCGTTGAAAATTGTACGCATTTCCGTCCTGTTTATGCATCGCGCAGATCGTACGCGGACGAGAACGGGGAAATACTAATAGAAAATAATCCTATTAGAAACGAATATTACGTAGAACGATTACGAGACTATTTGCCTCCTTCGAACTAGGGCTCGGACGAACCGTTCCCTTACAGGAAACTCGCAGTTCTTTCGAGTCCGCGAGATACCGCATTGCGCTAATACTGCCACCGTTTGCCATAACTGCTGTCGTATGTAACAAAGTGAATGTTCCTTCCACCCAAAAGCTACGTACACGTACGAAAAAAATTAACGACGCAATATGATCGAGCGTCAACGCGTGCACATGTACGTATTGTATGTATGTACGAGAACTGTGAATTAAAAATAGGCGAACCAAATGTAAGTACTGTCTCCGGCGTGTCTAACCTCCGTATACGTTTATTGACCGACGAAACGCAGTAATGCTCGGAACAGCAAACAGATCTTTCGACTTTCCCGGCTTCCATTCCCGACGTGCATTAAAATCCTCGATGAGAAGAACTTACCCCGTTCGAGGATTCGCGTCGTTCGATGCACCTCCTTTTTGCTCCATCCCGTGAATTTACGAAACATCACGTTATATCACCCTCGGACTTTTCATTTTTGCCTCGTCGTTCGCGTCGTATTCACCAAGTTTCCCGGATGCAATCGCTCATGTTCCACGGATCTTTCTTTTCCCGGTTAAGCTACAAACGACCCGCACGCACACGGACACAGAATTTATTACTCGTCGTCTTTCGCGTTCGATTTCGATTATAATTTTAATCGGATCCGACTTCGCGATCCCGACGCAACGAGAAAAACGCGCTGGGAAAACTCATTAGAACCTCGAACTGTCCGATTAATCAAAATCGTTTACGGTCATCCGATGTTTTCTCGTTGACAAGGAAACGAGGAACTACGTACTCGCTGTGAGAAACATTGTTTTTATGCACCCGCGCGTATCCCGATCGAAATATACAAACGACAAACTGAACGCAAACACGGAGCGATCCCACTCGCGTTGGCGTTGGCGGTGAACTGCTCCTCTGTCGGTTGTGTCGCGTGAAGGTTAGGTCGGTGCATGGCGCGAGGCGCGAGTTTCAATTACTCGTGTTCCTACGTACAGGCGAGAATAATTCTCTTCGAAATCTAATCCTACATAGTAAAAACCATGCGTCCACTGTGCTTCTTGTCACTTCAAGTTTTATTCGATATTGCCGTCGTCATAATTGTCGATATAAATACGTATAAAAAAGTATAAATACGTTGTACATTGCATGTCCGTAAATACGTAAAGCAGCCTGACGTCATGATATCGTGGATAATGCGCGAATAGACAATGATACGTTCATGCGAATCGTTACCTTGATTAAAACATCGGAACGAACGATTACGCGTTGCACAAGGCACAAAAATTGTCCTAGGCGAATCGTCGGAAAGTAGGAGGATCGTTCCGTTGACTCTCAAAGAGAAACGAATAAGAAAAAGAAAATGGGACGAAATAAGAATCTTATCTCAATACAGAGAATCCTTTGGCTCTGGTGAAACGAAACGGCCTGCATTGAATGTAACGCGCGTTCGACCCTGGACCGTGCATCGGAGTTTCACTGTTCTCCTTGTCCCAAGCGTGCCTCGGAGATTCTATACCGAAAGGGCTGTAGAGTTTGGTAGGCGTTCTACCAAGAATCTGGCGAGTACGACTCTGCGGCGTTTGCATTTTACAAATACTGTTCGGCGACTGCTGCTCTTCCAGTCTTTGACGTCTACGTGTAGAACTTTTGAACTTCTAAACGGACAACAATAAAAATCGTTATGAAAAGTAGCTGTCGAGTGGCTCGTTACCAATATCTATGTACGTTCTTATTCTTTTCATCGTTCGATCAGCAGACCTGCGAGATGGTGCCGAAGGTGGTGCGCACGGAGGATATGGTTCTCGACAGTTTCTCGGCCCCGCTCCGCAGGGCACGTCTCGAATCCGCTGACACATTACCGAGAGTCAGATTATTCCAACTCCGATCACCTGTTTGCTTCTCCTTCGATCGAATTTTTTCCTTGCACGAATCACTCGGTTTCTCCTTCTCGAAACGATCCTGGAGGCGTCGTCGGAGATTCTTCGTGCTCTTCGAATTGATCTCCGGCGAATTTTTTACACTCATCGTCAGAACGTCCCGATGGAACGTGAACGAAACGCTTCGCGAATCCGGCCGCATACTTCCCAAACTGTTCCCTCGCGTTCTTCTCACCGGTTACGATTTCTAACTCTGAATAAACTTCTGAAACGTCAGTTAATTAACGCCGTCGGGAAATGGTACGGAAGCCGAGATGATTCGATTCATCTCTCGGATGTACGGTGCATACACGTACTACGAGCGTCGGAGGCGTCGTTGCCAACCGTTATAGCTGGTCGGTCGGCGTCCCTGAGGAGCGTCCCGAAACAAGAATGGCCGCGGACAACGGAATCTCAATTCCCGACTGCCTGGCTTCCTGGTTTAAAAATAATATTTAAATTCTTCTATTTGCTCGCGTTCCTCAGAATCGTCGAATGAATCGTTACTGATCGCGTGGCCGTGAAAGCGATTTCAAATGCGAGAACAAATTTCGTCATAGCGCTCGATATATATATATATATATATATATATATATGTGCCCGTCTATACGCGTGTATTCGTTGAATTACATATATGTCGTGATGTACGATGTAACATTGATTTCCATCCACCTGATCATTTCACCTACCCTTTCGCTACCTAATCCGCGTTATTAATTAACTTAATGCGTGAGGGATCCTCTCGTTTCATTTTGAAAAACTACTGTTCAATTTTAAAAGTCTCGCCGGAGTTGAGGTAGCTTCTAAAGAGATGGTGCTGTCGATTCACTCGCTCCAGATGTGCTTCCTGCTCGGCGAGACAGAAGTTCTGACAGTAGTAATGTCAATTTTTTAATCTTAAATAATCGCGAAATAAAAGACGAAGGATCTTAACCGTTCCTTCGCGCGAGACGGTAAAATGGTATCGCGAGTTGACCCGTACAAGTGAACAGGCGTATTCGCTGACACAACGTAACACAGAACGTATATAGAACGTAACCTCGCGATGAGTTATAACAAGAAAGTGTCGTACTTTTACAACCCGGACGTCGGTAATTTCCATTACGGACCCGGGCACCCGATGAAACCCCACCGGCTCTCCGTCATCCACAGTTTGGTACTGAATTACGGCCTGCACAAGAAGATGCAGATCTACCGCCCGTACCGGGCCAGCACCCATGACATGTGCCGCTTCCATTCGGACGAGTACGTCGAGTTCTTGCAGCGAGTGACCCCGCAGAATCTACAAGGATATACCAAGTACCTGAGCCATTTCAACGTAGGCGACGACTGCCCGGTGTTCGAGGGACTGTTCGATTTCTGCTCGATGTACACCGGCGCCTCGTTGGAAGGTGCCACCAAGTTGAACAACAACTGCTGCGACATCGCCGTCAACTGGAGCGGTGGGCTTCATCACGCGAAGAAGTTTGAGGCCTCCGGCTTTTGTTATATCAACGACATCGTGATAGCGATCCTCGAACTGTTGAAGTATCACGCGCGGGTACTTTACATAGACATAGACGTGCATCACGGGGACGGAGTGCAAGAGGCGTTTTACCTGACCGATCGGGTGATGACCGTGTCTTTTCACAAATATGGCAACTACTTCTTTCCCGGCACCGGCGACATGTACGAGATCGGGGCGGAAAGCGGCAGGTATTACTCGGTGAACGTCCCATTGAAGGAAGGCATCGACGACGCGTCCTACGTCCAAGTGTTCAAGCCGGTGATATCGCACGTGATGGAGTTCTTCCAGCCGACGGCGATAGTGTTGCAATGCGGGGCGGATTCTCTGGCGAACGATCGTCTCGGCTGCTTCAGCCTCAGCACGAAGGGTCACGGGGAATGCGTAAAGTTCGTCAGGGATCTGAACGTACCTCTGCTGACCGTCGGCGGTGGAGGATACACTTTGAGGAACGTAGCGCGTTGCTGGACCTACGAGACCTCGTTGCTCGTCGACGAACAGATCAGCAACGAGTTACCGTACACGGAATATCTCGAGTACTTCGCTCCGGATTTCACATTGCATCCGGACGTCGTCACCAGGCAGGACAACGCGAACAGCAAGCAATATTTGGAAGCTATCACTAGGCATGTTTACGATAACCTGAAGATGATCCAACACTCACCGAGCGTACAGATGCAGGACGTTCCTTGCGACGCTCTCCCCCCGGAGGAGGATCGTCAACCGGAACCAGATCCGGACTCCAGACAAAACACACAGGACACGGATAAGATGGTCGAGCCGGCCAACGAGTATTACTCCGGGGAGAAGGACCAGGATAAGATGGACGTGACCGAATCGTGATAATGGGCGTATTCATCGTTTCCACCGGAATCATTGACCAGAATTATTTAGGGCTGAGGTGCTCTTTCGCAGGTGTTCGTCGTGTACATACTACGTCGTTTATGTAAACTATCATTCTTGTGTAAATAGCGGATCATTAAACCCGTTTCTTACTTCTGGGTTCTCGTTCTTCGTACGCCGATCCCATAAGTAGTCATTAGGCAAGTTTATTGTTTTATGTCAGACAGCGTATTGTCTACAATGATACAACAATGACGATGAGGATGATATTAATTGTAATAATAGTATTAATAGTAGTTAATAATAATAATAATAATAATAATAATAATAATAATAATAATAGCAATAACGATAACGTTTTCATCTCTGTTTCGGGGCTATCTCGCTATATCACAGAGAATTTAATCTTTATCGAATATCTTTTCGTTCGTACCTCATATTCTCGGAAAGTAGAACTTAAAAACTCTCGTCTCCTTCCCTTACTATAGATTTGCTGCTCGGCTTCCGTACAATATACTCCTCTTACACAAGTCTACATATGTATACACTAAAAACGCGACTAACGCAATAAATTAGGTATTATCTCTTTCTTTTTTAAATTAAGGCGCTTGGTTCTGTACACGTTCGTTCGTTTAAAACTTTACAAAAGTTTCTCGAAAAATAATACAAGTATAAAAATACTCACGGTACGAGAGGAACGGAAATATATCTCGACACTTCGGTTAGTTCGTAGTTGCGAGAGATGTGAAGCTTCACGACGTCGATCGATAGAGAAAAAATTCTTCTCGCATTTCAGTGTCGTAAAATGATGATGCGTTGGCTTTTCAAGGAGGCACTGATAAAGATGCACACGCATAAGAAAACTCGACGTAAAAACTTGCATTCATTTCCTGCGTCTCCGTCTGCGTATTCGTTTCTCTACAAACGACTGCTTCTATTTCTTTGCATCTGGTTCTTGTAGTAACGCGCGCGCACGAACGTGTGCCCGCGTATATATATTTTTATATATACATAAAAACGTTCAGTCTCATAGTGAAAGAAAGAAGCAATTCCATTTGGTGTTAGGCTGCTTAGTGTCCTAGAGAGTTTCGCGATCGTACATTATTAGGCATAGACGCACGTACAGGCAGTGCTATGAATCCAGCGATCCTTGAAAATCCAAAAAGATCAAACGCCCTCGGACAGAATATTTTCCCTATAGTATCTGTTCGTTGGATAGTTTCTGCTTGACTAGACGATCTTGTTCTTGATTCACTCTCGGTAGGAGAGCCTCGGGGACCCGCCACGGCGATGCCAGAACCAATAAACTATGTTTCGAAGTGCTTGTAAATACTGGTCACGTACGTCATTACCTGTTGCCAGTCGGGCCGCTCCAGTTGACACATCTCCCCTATGTTCTGCGAATCAGATCAAATGCTTCGTGAGTCACGCTCACTCGATCGGCAGTGCGCAAAAATTGTATCGACGAATCGTGTGATTCGAAACGCACCAGGGTGGTAGGTATGCCAACGCTCTCGGCGGCGGAGAAAGCGATGGAGAAGTTTCTCCTCTTCTCCACGGGCGTCAACGTGTCGTAGGGTACCTTGTGAGGGAGATAGGAATGGAGTATGGCGCAGAGCGCCAATCCGTCGTTCCACGAGCTACTGAAATTCGTGATGTCGATATTCCGATAGCCAATCGTTTTGTTCTGACACCATTTCAGCAACGCGTTGCGTTTCGACCCGCCGTTCTTGATCAGCCCGAGGAGAGGGTCCTTTCGTTCCGACAAGTCGGTCACGCTGTTCCGGCGCACGAAGTCGATGGCCTTGGCGTTCAACGCGGCGGAGTCCAGCAGCTCGCCAGGATTCAACACCACGGGCACCGTAGTCTTTGTATCTGCACCGAAATGTTTCACGACGATTGATCTACCGATGCCGAGGATTTCGCTGCTTCGTGATCGCGCATCTCTGCGGCAACCGCAGAAAATCCGACCCGTCTTTAAAATTACCTGACAACGGCTTCCTAGCGATCGTAGTTTGAGTTTTGTTATTGTTCGTGGTGTTCGCCGTGCATATGAGATTATTGATCTGCTGCTGGTCCCGGAGCGGAGCCTTCAACGTCATTATATCGTTCGTTCCGATGGAATTGAGAGAGGACGTGGAACTGCTACGACTCCCAGGGCCTGCGCATCCAATAACAATAACACGGAATTAATGCTAAGGTGGTTTCACGGGTCTTCGTTCTGTATATCGTACCCGCTTTCGCTTGCTTCGTGGCGTTCTCGATACTTTCTATAAGACACTTCACGGACAGCCTCGAGTCCTGCCGCGATATGTTGGCTTTCCGACGAGCGGCTATCTCCTGCTGCACGCTCGTCAGCACGCACTGCTGAGTATCCGTCGGTGTACTCGCCGGCCTCTGTGGCGGCTGTTGGGGTACCTTCTGGTTAGCTGAAATACCAACGACACGAATTGTATTTAAAAATGATCTCGGCATTACTCGTCTAGAACGAAAATAAGCAATAAGCGCTATGTTTTACACGTAAAAGAAAGCACAAACGTGTGACGAGAAAACAAACAGAAATAATTCCGATCCTCTTGGCTCGTACAGGGCCACAAGTATAATATTTACAGGTAGAGATACTCGTTGAAAGTGAGCGTGAAACAGGTGTGTGGCGGTAGTGATTCGACGAGGAACGACCAAAAAAAAGAGAGAGAACAAAACATGAAAGCTACGTATATTCCAGGGCGTGGAAACAAAAAGACTAGAGAACATAAGCTGACAACACGATTAATCCAGACACTGTGACGAGTGAAAGAACGGGGGGGGGACCTAGAAGAGATACGTTTCGGACTACAGCAACGAGAGGGGATGTAATTACGAGTGTTTTAACACGTGAGAGACCAGGGATAAACAAATTCTGGGATTTGAACTCTGCGAAAATACAAGCAAAATCACGTTTCCACACTACGGTGTTTGGCGACTTACGGTCGCGTATTGTACCTATTTGCCGGCCTGGTCTCAGTTCCACATCCTCTACGATCGTCTCAAATTTCTCTCTCAAAGACGAGGTCCTCCCTATGGAAGACTCTTTATCCTTCGACGGCGAATCGTGTTCAACGTCCGTGTGATTGCTTTTCTTCTTCTCATCGACGACTACCGGGCCGTTTCTAGCGTCGGATTCTATGCTGGCCTCGGATTGGAATAAGTTCGTGTTTAAAAATTTCATTCGTTTCAATCTGTTCGCTTCGCAAAGAGTCAGATTCCTTCTGGTTTCCTGCAGTTCGTCGTCGAATTTCGAAGCGTCGTTTGCAATCTTTCGCCTGGAAACGGAATCCACTGCGCGCACTTCTTCCTTCGAATGCGTGGTCGAAGTGTTCTTCGACGCGGGGGACGCCGACGATGCGTCCACGGTTGCTCTGGGTAAATTCTCCACCGAAGCGAGAATCGAACTATGTTTCTCTCTGTCTCTGTCCCTTTCTCTTTTTGTATTCGAAACGTCGAAGATTTCCGGTTTTCGGTACAGAGAAGAAGCAATCTGGATACTTCTCGGCCTTGGAGTCGGTCTAGGAGGCATCGCATTTTCGCTATTGTCCACGTTGTCGATCGAACAGGTTCGTAGAGTAAGATTGTCCAAGGAAGTGGAGAAGATTCGATTTTTTAATCCGGAGTTGAAAATATTCTGCTTGCCGGTGGTGTCCAAGAGAGAGTCGACGATTCCACTGCCCGTTCTGGATTCGTTTTTCTTCAGAAACAGTCTACGTTTCGCCTGCATGGAGGAATCGTGATCGCGTTCCTCCTCCGAGTCTCTGGAGGTTCGTAACGCCAATGAATTTTCTTTGTCCCTCGTATACTCCGCCCTGATCCTCTGTGACGGTCGAATTTCCTGACTGCCATTGTTTTCCGCAATCACCGAGTTCGTTTCGGTGCTCTCCTGCAACACTTTTCTCATCTCCGGATCCACTTCGAATCTCAAGTCGTCCATCGCGTTCTCCACGCCGGAGTACACATAGTTTTTGGGGACGAAAAATCGGCTGTTCGAAATCTCGATACCATACGAATCTGTCCCAACGTTCTGAATCCCCTTTATGTTCTTCAATAAAGTCGACCGACCAACTGGCTTCGTCTCCGAAACTGATGCTGGGACTATGTACAATTTCGGGTAATCCTCGGCGATCTTCGAAAACTCGTTCGCACTTTCGACGAAAGAAGTTTCCTTCCGATCGCAATCGCCCTTCGAGAGACATGGATCCTGAGAATCTCCATCTTTCGATCCGAGCGAAGAACGGGTGGAGTCAGTTCCTTCATTCGAAATTAGTTTCTTGTCCAGTTCGGAGCTGGACTCTTTTGAATACGCTGCAGCGTTGCAATTATCAGATTCGACATCCTCCCGACGAGTAACCGAACGTTTCTCTCTCGCGTTACTCGCACCACGGAGTTCGGTCGTTATCATCTCATTGTTAAACGAACCCGGTGTCGAAGCGCTTTTTTTGGGATCGTGCCGTCTTTTTACGATGGTACGGCCGCGTTTCAAAATACAGCTCGCAGGTTTGCGAGAATTTCCAGCAGTGCTACCGAAACACTTACATTGAGGAACTGCGGTGCTGCCTGACATCCGAATGAAATTGAAAAAAGAAAAATACAGATAACATGTAGGTAGGAAGTATCGCATCGACTACTCTCGATCCACGATAGCCACGGCACGTTAAAATATGCAATCGTCAATCGTTTTTCCTAATCGACCATCGACCGATCGAACGGGCACCGTTTCCCTGGCCTAACGTCGTGATTCGAGCTAAAATTCTGTTTGCGCTAAGCTCACGATCATCTCCGACCTGTGTCCGAAAGGAACCGCGCGCGACGTAAATACGTATGTTCACTTACCTTTGTTCAGTTTGTCGAGCTGCGCCTCCAACGCTCTCAACTTGTCCCTCTGCGCCTTATTTTCCATGACGACGCGCTCCAACTCGGTCTGAGCCTCTGTCTTGAAATCGTTCGCGACCCGAACGGTCATCAAGAGATCCGTCTGAAATTGTTCCCACTCGGCGACCTCCTCCTGTCTCAGTTTACGCTCCTCGGCGAGAGAACGCTCCAACTCGTACTGACGGGACTGAGCCTCGCGTTCCCGTCTCTGGGCCTCGTTCAACGCTGCTTTCAACTCCCTCTTGTCTTCCAGATGCCTCTGACACTGCGCCTGCAATTCTGCCAGGGAATCCCTCACCAATTGCAGCTCCGTGCTCACGGACAATCTCTCGTCCTTCAATTGGTCCAGTCTGTATTCCAGGTCGTCGATCGCCGACTTGGCATTATTGCGTGCTACCTAAAGGGAGGAGACTCGACGTGTCAAACTGATTTACTCGCCGATCACCGATGCGACCCACCTTGTATTCTTCCTGAAGCTGCGAGTACTGATCCCTGAGACGATCATGGTCGCAATGAGAGCGCGCCAGCTGCTCCTGCAGCGCTGCCGCCTGCGTTTCCAAAGTATCCTTCTCCCGTCTGGCCGCGTCCAGAAGTTCGTCCGCCTCGCTCTTGTTCTCCACCTGCCTCGACTGCTCCAGTTCCTCGATCTTGGCTCGGGCATTCTCCAAAAGCGTGGCCAACCTGCTGATCTCTATGTTTCGATTCGCACCATCCTGTCTAGCCTCCGCTAACTCAACGTCCAACTGTCTCCGCTCGATGTTGGCCGTCTCCAGCGAAGACTCGAGCACGTGCACGCACTTGGTCAACCGTTCGGTCTCCGCTGCGCTGATCTCCGCGGCCGCTCGAAGGTTCTTCACCTCGGACGTCAACTCCTCCTGTTTTTGCAGCAGCGATTCCCGTTCTTCTTGAGCACTCTGCAATCGACCGATGCGATGGTTCCGTGGCTGAACGATTTACTACCTAACGATCTAACGGAAAACTGTGTACCTTCAAAAGGTCTACTAATTTCTGCTCCCGCTCCGTGTTGTATCCCTTGGACGATTCCTGAGGTTGCTCCTCCCTCAGCAACAGACCCTGTAGCGTGTCGACCTTGGACCGGGAGTCCTCCAGTTTCTCCGTTTGCCTGCACAGCGACTCCAGAAGCACGTCCTTCTCCTCTGTTAATCTCTCGTTGTCGGCTTGCAACTCCGTAAGCTGCGCCTGTACAAGGGAGAAGGGGGATCTTCAAGAAAACGACGACGCGACCCGCTCTATGCTTAGACACCGCGAAGATGTGATACGCACTTGCAAATCGCTCAGTTCTTGAATCGTTGCCTGCAACTCCTCGTTCGTCGAATAGTGCGTCTCCTCCATTTGTAAAATCCTGTCCTGCAGGCAGGCGACGGAAACTTCGGAGCTGGAAGAGCGTTTGTCCCAATCAGGAGTGGTGCACTGAGCACTGTCCTGGGGCACGTTCGCCACGGTCGTGGAACCTTCATCTTGGGGAATCGCTATCGACGCCGGTGCGGAGTTGTGCAGCCTCGAGGCGTCCAGAAGCAGCTGTTGCTTCTCCGTATCGGACAGAGGGGAATGAGCCACGTCCCTGAGTCTTGCCCGAAGAGCTTCGTTCTCTTCCGCGAGACGTTCCAACTCCAAGCTGTGCTGTTCCTGCGCTTACGAACAGCCGCAACTTTTTAGAGATCGTCCACGTGAACGCATGCAAACCGCGCGTTACTTCTCATCGAGCCGACCGAAAGCGGTTATCCGCTATTACCGTACACTCTTCATCGGTCTCTCGACCGCGTTATAAAAGGCACGACGCTTACGTAAAGGATAACATGGTGGTCGACAGCGTTTACGTACGCGTACTCTAATTACTCGAACCGAAGTCGGGTACGAGGGAACGCGATATGCTCGGTCGCGCGAGACACGGTGAACGACGCAGACAAATCCAAGTTGCCGATTCAAGGCGACGAACGAATCTTCTTCCCTCGATTCGACTCCCGGCGAGTACGAGCGCGAACAAGTGTCATCCAGTTCCTAGGTTAGGTTCCGTACCGTTTCACCGACGGTCTCGCTACTTTCTAAACGCGCGGCCATTAGCTGTTTACGACTCGTCGTAGGAACAGAAACGAGCTATAAAACAAGGTGTACCTTGTCGTTTACCGTGGACGACGAATGACAACGTTTTTTCATAGCGTTCGCAGTCGTTTCGCTCCGCAAGCTTCCCTTTCCTTCGTAAACATCCCCACGTTCTACGCCCTCTGGCCGACGCGGGACGATGCCGACGGACAGGAAAGCACGGGAAACTTTCACGCGGCAAAAACGTACGAACGAACGATTTCAATCGTCGCTCGATTCCACGAATCGTCCCGGCGTCGTCGACCATTCTCGAGTAGACTATCCAGTCGTCTGTTATGTAACGTGCACGAGTTTTTCGTAACGTCGAACGGAGAGAAAAAGTATCACCCACGTTCACCTTGAATCATCGACGACGTCGACGAAGAACCGCGTTGGTCGCGCGCGGAAAACGCCCGCGAAGACGGTTCACCATGTCTCTTTACCTTGTACGGTCCACGTTGACGGATGGAAGTGGGAGGAGCGGATCCACGAGGTGAACGATTGAGAGAAGGCTCGGGGAGAGGGATCGGAATGTAAGGAAAAGATCAGACCAGCGGCGGCGGGCGCTGCATCTCCGTTGGAGCGTCCAATTTTTATCTCGTTAAAAGTTCAAGCTCCCTCGGACACCTGTCGCGCCGCGGAACAATGGTCGACCGATCGACGCACGGCCGAAGGACTTTCGAGCCGTGATTCTCGGCACAATTCCCATTTTACTCGATACTCGAACTGGCTCGGCTGGATAAGTAACAGGCGATTCGTTGATCGTTACCTTGAGGGAAGCGAGTTCGGTGCGTAGCTCCCGTAGTCTCTGAGCGTCACAGGAGGCCTCGCGGAGATTCGACTCGAGCCGGGCGCGTTCCTTGCGTAATACGTCGATCTCACGCTCGAGTTCCTGCATCCTGGACCCCTTGACGGGTCCCTTGGGATTGTAGCCCGCCTTCGCGTTCCCCTTGGCCCCCTTCGAGTCCCAGTTACCCGCGGCCGGATTCTCGTTCTTCGCCTCCAGGGAGGAGACGCTCGGCGCCGGACGCAGCGAATTCTGTTGCTGCTGCGTCGGTGGTTGCTGCTGCTGTTGCTGCTGCTGCTGCTGCTGCTGCTGCTGCTGCTGCTGCTGCTGCTGCTGCTGCTGCTGATTCTGTTGGCCTCTGCGAAACAGCGATTTGAACTTCATCATGGTCGCGCGTCGCACTTTACTTTCCAGTCGGATCGAAATTAAAACTAGATCGTTGTTCTCCTAAACGCGAGAATTCGTCTAACGATTGACGCATCGTCGATATCGTCGACGATCATGGTTCGATCGGTGAGGGCGGGTCATTCACGCACCAAAGTGGCCTGCACCGTTGCACTCGATCTACGCGGACAACGCGATCTCGCGATCGATCGGAATCCCATGCCCGAGAAACAAACGCGTATCACAGGCACAATCGACGTAACTCGTTTCCACCTTCGTACGAATACGAACAAACTTGGATAAAATGGTACGGAGAAGAGCAGCCAGCTCTCGTGCCACTTTCACGTGTCGTCCAATTAACGTTAGATTTCAAGTTTAACCGGAATACAGGGAAAAATATCCTTTTTCCCAAACTTTCTCGAGGCCGAGGTTACACGACGGGGAGCGATCGACTTCGCGCAACGTGTGACACGAGAATTCGAAGAGATGCTCGACCTCGAGCCACTTCGTCGTCCACGTTCACGAGTTCTAGCCTCCCCCCTCTCGTTCCGCGACTCCTTCGGAGCTAAGGTTACACCGCGGATGATGCTCCGACGACGTAGGAGTCGAACGTGGCACGAGAGATTCGAGCCAGGATTCGACTCAGCCTCCGACGGCGACCACTTGTTGCGTCCACACGCTCGCGCGTTTCCTCGAGAAGATGCCCGATCCAGGGACACGCTCGCATACTTGGACGTCGAATCGAAACCGCTTCGAGACGTATCCACGGTGAAACGAACCGTCGAGGTGTCGTCCAGACGCATCGGTAGTCGATCCCCCGTTCCTACTAGTTATCACTGGTTTTCCAGCTTTCGTACGACACCGATCACTTCGACGTGGAATCTCTCATCTCTCGAACAAGAGAACCCCGCGCGGCCGATCACTCTTTACTCACGGTACTCGCAAAGTCGTTCCTTATTCGGAACGCAGGGAAGGAACGACGCGAACTTGGCGAAGGTGCATCTGGAACTGAGGACGCACGACGACGACTACGACTACAACGACGACGACGACGACGACGAGTGGTCGAGTCGAGAACGACGAGAAGAGCGAGGAGAACTGACTGAGCTGAGACCTGAGACTGTGTTCTGTATCCCCTCCAGAGCGGTTTTCCCACTACGGGCCCCGACACTCGACACCCGACCACTTTGCCGGACGGGACGAAGGGCTCGAGAACACGAACGTAAGCGTTTCTAACAGCTAACGCCGTCGAATACTCTTGACGTTCACCAGCGTGCTATGCACGTATATATAACGACGATGCCACTGGTCTTCTTCGATGTCCATCCCGTTACGCATTGCCCCGTGTAAAAGGACGCAGTCGTTCGCAGTCTTTCCTGCTCGTTTCTCGTCGAGGAATAATTAAAGGATGCTGTATCGCGTAAATTTCTGCACGTTCAGAAAGACTTCTGGTGTACACATGTACGGTCGCTCGCGAGGTCGATCGAAAGCAAAGACGAAAGAGCAACAGAGATACGAACACGTAATTGGCGTCAGCGGGGCTTAAGACGATCTTTGCCGACTTTCGAGCACATGTTGTACGTACGTGTACACACGTGGAAGAGGGTCCGACCGACACGGAGGAAGCAAGAAGAGAAAGCAGAAGCTGCTCCGCTCGAGGAGGCCACAAAATCTGCAGACGCTTCGTCGTCGCATCGCGCGTCGACCAGTTTTCTCATACGGTCGACACATGGTACGGTTCGACGTAACGTACACCACCGTGACTTAAAATCCCCTCGGTTTCGAACGAATCTGGAACGCGAACGTCGTACGACGCGAAGGCGCAGGGTAGCCCGAAGAAGAGGAAGCCGACTGCGATCATCGATACGGACGATCGTCGGATTTCACAGATACGACGAAAGATATGAACATGTCGCGTTGAGAACGATGATCGTTCGCGTATCAACGCCTCACAGATCCGATTTGTTCGAGGCGGCGCATAATTGTCGTTAATTCGATTAACATTTGCCGGGTGTACTTATGACTGTGCGCGCATTCGAAATATCAATGGGAGAACGTCCTCCGCGATGTAGTCACGTAGGCTCGTCGATGCGCTCGAGCTTAAACGTTCGCGCGTTATTCATATACCGATCAACATTCTGTACGACGTTTCTATGCAATACAGAGACGTGACTGCGTTCCTCCTCCGCGAGCTCCGATTTATCTCTCATCCTGATCGTAACCGCGATCGGGCGTACTTTCCTTAAAACCACGGACCAATTCTAAATGCTTGTACAAATATAAATGCATGATGATCGTCAGTATCTAAGGAGTTGCATCTTATCTTTCTCCAAGGAGACGCGAGAAAGATAACGCGTTATCGCCAGGTGTAGGACGCGACGACGTACGATCGATATAAAGGCCGCGCGAAAGTATTTTTCTTTCAGAGAGATACCGCGAACGAATCCGGTGCAGAATTTTCCGACGGAAAGCATGCAATGATGCATCGGTACCATTGAAAGTAAACTGATTAAGAGCAAATAATGATCGAACGATGATTCGACGGCCGGAACACGTAGTCTTGTATCTCGCGCTCCGGTCCTTCTTTCGGACGATAAACGATTAGGTAGAAAGAGAACAGATAAAGATAAAGTCGACGATGCCTCGGTTGGCGCGCGCTGACGTCATTCCGTTCCAAGTTTTCGCTCGATCGACTTACTCAGTTAGGTACTCACAAGCACATGTACACACGTAAAACATACTTAAAAGTCGCTTCAAAGCGTACGTGTACTCAACGATTCCATTCATGATAGCTTGCCTGCACGCGTACATTTCTAGCGACAAAGGTTTTCATCTAATCGACATATATTCCGAGTTCTATAGGTCCAACGGTCGGAGCCAGATCATACATGGTCAGTACCAGAAAACGCGAATAAGGAAAAACACCGTTTTCACGGCGGACCTCGGTTTAAACGCTAAACGCGAAAGAAGTCGCGGCGAGGCGCTCATTGACTTCTGATGCACCGGGTAGGTGCATTTAAGTAGGTTGTCCGACGTCGGACCGAGTGCCGTTCTCAGTGCTCTCATCGTCGTAGTGGGCTTTTTAGAGTCCACGATGAGAAGAATCGGTCTGTTCCCGTTTCTTTCGTCCACTACGCCTCCTTCTTCCTCCTTTCGCTCGGACCCGCGTCTTTAAATCTCTGATCAAAAGCGACGACGACGAGCGTACGCGCGTTCACACACAGCAGGTAGATGCATCGAGAACAGTGGTGGCCGCGGTAAAAAGAGAGGTAGGGCGAATTATCTGATGTAATCGAAAGCCGATTTATGGTCACCTGGAACAGGATCGGACCGGTCGAAACGGGTCTCTTACGTCAAACGTTATGATTCAGTGGGAAACGTTAGAAGAAAGAAACGCGTGCAGCTCGACCAAGCTGACCAGATCGTAATCTACCCCGTAACACGGCGGCGAGTGTTCGCGAATTATTCGCGACGACAGGCCGACGGTGGAACTCGTAGGAGCGTCGTAAAAAGACCGATCGACCGACCATGGCGAGCGACGAGTCAGAACAGAAATGTTTTTCGTCAGCCTCGTTCTTTCCAACGGCACAGACTCCGCTCGAGCCTGTCGACGGCGGCGCGACCGCCGAAAAGAGAGGTAGTAACTGCGACCGGTGCAAAAAAAAGAAACTGGTTTTAAAACGCGGTAGCGCGGGCCAGAAATCGGGCCCGTTCGGCGAAGCGAGCCGTACATCTTTCGATCGTTTCACGATCATTTCTCGAGGCGATCGATGGCTGAGAATCGTCGGTGTCCGATAGAAAAAGTGGTCGCGCGTCCCGCGTCGCGTACAGACGTACCGTGACGAGAAATCGCGAGGACAGGAGAGCGTAGACGTCGGCGGTCGGGTCGTTGAACTCGCGCGAACCAAAGACGAGCACACGCGCGTCGCACATTTTCCTTTTCACTTTTTCGCCGCCACTTGAAATAAGAGGGTCGCGCGCGCCTGCCTAACTGGCAAAACGCATCGCGCGACCGCGTATGCGCGCTGTAATCCGATCGCGTTCCGACGATCAGAAAACTTACTCGAGCCGCTCTTCTACCCTCGCCTCCTGCCTCCCGGAACGCTCGGCTTTTCTGCTCGCTGGCCTTCTCGGGCCGAACAGCGACGCGACCACGTCCCGTTTCTTTCCACCGCCGGACGGCAGTGCACGTATGGGCTTCGATCTGAAATACACAAAAATCGTCCTCCCTTATAATCGACCGTCGCTTGTAAAACGCGATTCGTTCGACGCTCGCGTGTGGCTGCGAAACACGGGACGCTTGACAGCGTCATAAATAAACGCGCGCGTTTGTACAGGTAAATAAGTACGACGCGACCGTCTCCGAAACGGCGCGGCGCCTTCGATCATGTTTGCTCAGAGCTACGCACGTGTCACGATTGATCGCGGCGATGTCGCAACCGCATCGATTACGGAGCGACGAAGCTCGTTGAATTTTCACGAGGCAAGCAAAAGATTTGGAGGGAAGATCGACCGTCGAGGATGTATAAAAAAATACCCAGGGGACACCCGGGTTTGAACCGGGGACCTCTCGATCTGCAGTCGAATGCTCTACCACTGAGCTATATCCCCGACGACGGACAAAATTTTTCGAACGGCGTCGCGTCCCACGGACATTGGAAAAACTCGGCGAAGCGTCCTCGACAATATGAATCGACGTTTATTTGTCACGACTAGGCAAAGCTAGTCCATTACGATCGTGGTAACGATCTCCGCTTCGGTGCCTCGACTTCGAACGCTGGTTGCCGCCGAGCAGACCGCCGTCAAACCAGCCTGGTACCGTCATCTGTGCCGCGCTCGCTCAACTCTCGCCGCCGTCGTCGACGTCGTCGGTACGTACCGACGCCGCGAAAAGCTTGAAATTAAATGCGTGTTTCGCAACATTCAGCTGAAACGGGCAGCGAGGCGTAAAAAACGAAAGCGATACGTGTCCGATGCGCTCTTTTGATCAGCTCTCTCGCTCTCGAATCTCGTGGAAGAGTCGCATTCGACGAACGGGCAATTTACCTGGGTTTCGTGGACTTGTTCGCGATCGGCACAGAGGTGGCTGTTGCCCGTTTAAACGGCGCCCGCCCTCCCGAACCCACGGACATTCCGCTCCGAGCCTGAAACAGAATCGAGATTAAATGCGTCAGCTCGAGATTAGGAACTTACGAAGAGAAAACGCGATTACATCGTCGCCCCGTCCACGCGTCGTCCGCGAACGCGACTGTTCCGCGCATACGTACAAACGGACGCGCGCGTGCCCGTCCCCGGATCGACGACGACGCGGGCACATCGGCGAAACCGCAAGTGTGACATCCTTGACAAGGTGTCTTCTCTTACGAACGCGAATTCGATCTCGAGTCGACGGCGCCGTGGCGCGTGGCCACCGTACGAAACGTGCGTCGAACGATTATATGTAGAAACGAAGGCCGCCGCTCGGGAACACGACTGCGGTGCAACCGACGCGACGCCTCCGCGGATTCCCGATACACGCGAGCAGAGGCACGGTCCGCGAGTCTAGAAATATCGTGGGAACGAAACCGTTACCGTGTTCCCTCCTCCTAGGACGTCCAATATCTGTCGCAACATCTCCGGACGGTCCCCGCAGGTGGATCGCGCGAAGTCGATTATAATTAACTCTAGGTACTGTCCGTGTCGAATGAACTTTCACTGGTATCGCAAGCGAAACATTTCTCGGGCCGTGGCGAGAGCCGAAGCCGAACTGAGCCTACTTTATCGGTACGCGAAAACATCGACGGAATTCGAGGAGGTGCGATAAGAGGTACCTAAGTAAATCGGTCGCGATAAACCGAGGGATATCTACGACGTAGATAAACTGACGTACGAAACGGAACGAACAGCGTACGTTACCTTTGCCGAACGTTCGAACTCGTTAAAATAATGCGAATCCACGAGTCGATCTCCGGGACGCGCGTAGGTACAACGGGATCGAAGACAAATTCGAAAGACTTGGTTCTCGGAGGAGCCGAACGATCACCGTTTCCCTGGAGATTCGGCGGATGTTCAACAGATTTTCAGCGAACGAGTACACGCACTCGGGAGAGGTTCGATCAGAGGGGTACGTGTCCGTACGTGCGCGTAGCTGTAAAGGTTCATCGAACCTCGTGGCGCGTACGGGTTCTCGTCCTCCGCCAATAATAAAGATGCATACCCGGTACGTGGCTACGTTCTGCACATACGTGTACGTCTGAGTGAGTACTGCTCTGCACCGACGAGAACCGTGCAGGTACCGCATAGGCGCCGTGCTTCGTTGCAACCGTTGAACTCGATGGTCTTCGAATCGTTTCGGGCTTCGCACGAGAACCTGTAACGATGTACGAAAGTGGACGCTCGACGACCGACGCCAAAGGCGAAGCGAATCGTATCAACAGCTGGAAGTTACCTCCACGCTCGCGTTCCGCTGCGCCGTTCTCGATCGAGACGTTACGAACCATTTAAACCACACGCGAGTATCGAAACGTTCGGTTCGCGAAGCGCGCGTGCATGTGCACGACCGGTCAGCCGGTGCCGGTCACCGACAATGAGTCTCGCGCGATCCTTGTTCGTCGAAGGAATCGGAATTGTTGGGGAACGAGCGCGCGCGCGGATCGTTGCCCGATCGTTCTCGTGGAACCGAGTCTTGCGTAATTGGCAAATTGACGGGTCCGTCCGGGTGAACGCGCGTGGACGCGCGATTCCGATCGGCGCGAGACCGACGATCCCGCGTCCATCGTTTACCGGTGATCGCGAACGATACGCGCGCGGCCGTGACCCGAGGTCGACCCCACGGGGGAATTTTTCGTTCGCTTCGACGTCTTCGGCGTGGAGCGTGGTTCCCGTGGATTCCGTCCCGTCGCAGGGTGTGGCGACGAGATGCACGTTCCAGCGGCCTACACTTTGTCAACGGGAGCAGCAGCCGGGGTAACGAACATCGAGCGACCCACGCGCGGTTCGACGGGTCGCGCGGTCATCTTTGTCATCTACGGTGTTCCCTCGAGCTCGCTCGAGTAAGTGCGCCTCCACCCGCGCTATCACTCCTATGACCGGTCACCTCGCGCACTCGTCCGCGCGTACGTTGAAGCGTGACGGAAGGCGGTTGTGATCGCACCTGTACATGGGTATCCAATTTTGGTATCCGGTGATCGCAGCCGGCGGCAGCGTCGGCGGTGAACGAGAGAAGGAAAGAGCGCGAAATCGAAACTATCCGCGCGATTCGGCAGTTCAATGCGAACTGGCTGCGGCCGTGCCTCCGTCGTAGAGCGCACAGTGGCTGTGGCTACGTCCGTAGTCCATGCCATTCCATTTCTCGTTATTCCGCCGCTCTGTGACCTCTCCTGTCCTCCCTCCCTCCCTCTCTCGCCCGCTCTTTCTCTCTCGTTCGACTCGTCCCTTCGCCCGACCAGAGTCGCGCTCTCGTTACGCGAACGATCGGTCGCTCGATTTCTGACGGCGTCGTTCCTCTTCTCGATCGCTCCCGTCTCGGATGAGACGTGCAGGTCCGAATCGCAGCGTCAACGACGAAGAGGAAAGTCGACGGTGAACCGGCCATGTTGGTACCCGCGCGGCGTTAGAACGTAACGCGTAGCCTCGTTGAACGGAGGATACACGGTCGACTCGTAGAACCCCGTTCGCCGGCCACCTTGCGATTCGTCACGATGCATTGGAATTGGAAAAAAAAAGATCCGAGTCATCCTCGAAGCGATTTCGCGGTATTTCGCAGAGTGACACGAGAGAACGTGGTCACGGCTCATTTATCGGCCAGGCGCTGGAGTTGAAAAAGGTGCCGTGCAGAGAAATGGGCGCGATCCATCGCGTCGTCTCGTTGGCTCGGACGGCCTTGGTGCACGCGAACTAGGTGACCTTCCGAACTGATCGCCGCTAATTTCATTTGTCGTGCGTGTGCATTAGGTAACGTCGCGTCGCGAGTTCCCGCGCGCGCGCGCGCCGCTCGTACGACGAGCGTACGGATAACGGTCGCAGAAAACGTTCGAAAGCTCCCGTCGCGCTCCAAATCCAAATACCTGTTCGCCTCTCTACCCACCTGGCTTCATTACGGCTCGTAGCGTCCCACGTAGATCTAGCCACGGATCGCGCGGTTGGAATCCCGTGTTGCCTTCCCGATCCATCTTTCCTCGATTCCGATTCCACCCTCGTGTCACCCCCTGCAACATTCACACGTTCAGTCTTACCACGGATTTAAAGATGTTTGGAGATCGTCGTGTATACTTTTCGTTTCCTGAATCGGCCGACGAACGATCGTACGACACAGATGATCTCCGAATTTCTAGAGCACTGGTCGTGGGGGGTCGCAAGAGCTACTCACGGGACGATCAGCGAGCTACTCGGCTCTGTTTAAATCGTGTCGTCTATCAGGCATCTTCGAACGAATCGATGATCCGATGATCTCTTTTTCACGTTTCTCGCGATCGACGGGAGGAGAACGAACGAGACACCGCGTGCACCGCGTGCGAGTGTCCGCGACAGACTGGCGAGACCGAGACTGCCAGTCGCAATAATTCGCAGTGACGATGCGACGACGCATCGTCTTCTACTCGGATGGGTAAACTCGGATAGAAGGTAGAGATGGACGGATGCGGTGGCACGGGTAATCACTGTGAAGCGTGCAAATACACGCTTCACGCGTCGAACGTTGTCCACGGTCTCCCAACGAAAATGCTAATGCGTCCAGACGTTCGTCGGCGCATTAAGTTAAGTCGTATCTGTCGAAACGCGTCGACAAGGACGATAAAAAAGGATATCGATCGATCGGAATCGTCTCTCAGGCGATGGGTCGCAGTAATTCTTAGGTAACCGCGAGGGTGGGTCCGGCTGTCCCTGACCGACACCCGTGACTATACGTTACGAACCCGTTACGATCGTTTCGCGATTAACGATCGCCAACGAGAAATAATAATTTTGGAACGAATGAATCAGACGGGACGATTTTGGCTACCTGTCGAGGGTCAAACAAACGAAATTACATGGGCCGACATATGGCGATCGGCCGTGCTAGATAAGATACGCGTTCGATGAAATTGGACCAAGCCCCGACCGTGTCGAAGTTACGGCACGTTCCAAAAACGATACTCGTATGAATTGCGCGAGATCGGGGTAAACACTGAACGGGTGCGTTTTCGAGATCAACTTAATTTTGACTCTCGTTCCGACGCACCAAGTGGTCGCAGCGCGAAGGTAAGCGTCGAAAATAGTCGCGTTTCCGGCAACGCGAACCTAGACCTTGCTCGTAACTCGAGCAGCGGAACCGCGGCGACGCGCATCCAGCCGCAGGTGCGTGCAAGAGTCACACTCTGGCAAGTGCATCACAGCGAGTGCGAGTTCTACTGCCAAACTAGAGCGGTGTATGCTAAAGATAGGTCGGGGAACAGCGTGGCGTACCTACGACCGAGAGGAGAACCGGTGCGGGGGACAAGGGCGGCCTTGGCCTTACGAGTTTATATAACGAGGAAGCGCGAGAATCGCGAGCTCAGTCGCGCCGCGGGTTTCGATCCACCGATCCGATGCTCTGCTTGATCTCTCGAGGTACTCGCGTGCTTCGATCTTCGAAATATCCTTCTTCAGGAACGCGATCATGATAAACGTCTGTTCGCTCTGTTCACGCGTCGTTCGATAACTTGCACCGATAATTAAATTGACCGCGATATCCCCCGCTCCCCTTTCCTCTCCATTACGCGTTAGATATCTCGCGAGTCGTTTGAATTACGATCGAGGGAAATCGTAACTCGTTAATTGATTAATCGGTCATAGATCAGAGCGTTCAATCGGCAAGCTCTTGAGATCGCGAGGATGCGGTTCGTCGGAGGGTCAACTGGCTAGTCGTGTAAAGTACACTAGATCGATGAACAATTCGAGAGACGACGTGGTACGGTGCAGCGGCTGTGAACGTTTGCCGGGAAGAAGAGCGCGCGGTCGGATCGTTCGAACGTGACCACTGAGCGCGAGGGCAAGTGGTGGTGCTTCCGGTGTGCAGAGTAAAATCAAACTTCCGCCGCTCGGGAAATTGCATCGCATTGGTAAAACCAGAGGCCGAGAAACGTCCAAGGTCTCTGTTCGTCGTTATCGTTACCTATTTCTGGAGAACGACGTTTCACGCTCGACGGAGGGAACTGCTGTACGTTTCGCGGCGAGTCTAGGATCGGAAAAAGGCGATGCGTCCGATCGTGCTCTGGGCGTTGGTCGCCCTGATTGGCCGAGCGGAGTGCAAATGCAGCTTAGCACCGATCGTGGACGACGAACGCTCGATCGCCTACGTCTGCACGCACGGCGACCTCAACGACCTCGGGGAGATATCCAGCGAGGCCGATTGGATCGAGTTCACGGTGTCCAGGTTCCACGTGATCCCGGACTACGCGTTCTCCCGTTTCTCAAACCTGCGGAGACTATCCTTCTACAATTGCCGCGTGAACTTTATCGCCCCGAACGCGTTCTCCGGTTTGGACGGACTGGAATGGCTGATATTCCACGGCACCGGGATGCTCGTCGCCAGGACCGCTTGGTTCCTGCCGCTGTCCAACCTGAGACGACTCATCCTGGACAGGTAAACTGATCGTTGCGTAATCGCGCGCGAGACGATCGAACGGTCGGGCGCGCGAGTTCCGCGTGCTCTATTCTCGGGATCTATTTGGATTACGCGGAACGAATCGACCAAGGTAGGCATCGCGAGGGTCGACGCGAGGACGGCGGTGGCGCGAACAAAGGTCGACGATAGCGGCGACCCAGAATCTGAATACGATTCCAAGAAACGCGTCGTGGGACGAGAGAGCGCGCAGATTTACGCGAGAGACGCGGAAGCGTAGCGCGGCGTTTCCTTGTTTGAAACGGCAGCGCTCCCGCGCCTTAGTTAGAGCTGTTGGATAATAACTGTCGCGGCGGTTACGTAAAAATGATAATGAATCTCGTGACTGCAGCGAAGCGCGCCGGGATCGTTTACAGATGCGGCCTGGTCCACGTCGAGCCGGACATCTTCCGCATGCTGCCCAGACTGGAGGTCCTCGGTCTGCGCGACAACGATCTCGACTGCTTGCCGATCGAAGATTTCGAGTACTTGAGAACGCTCAAGACCGTACGCATCGACGGCAATCCTTGGGACTGCGAGTGCCGAGCGAGGCTCGACGAATACCTTCGATCGCGGTCCATCGTGCAGGAAGTAGAGTGCCGCAGGCAGGTTCATGTCTGCCGACGGTACCAATGCATGACTCCGATTCGATTTCCCGTTCTTCCCGCCGTTCTAACTGCACAGAGCACGCACGATTGGGAGAGGGCAAGTAGCGTAGTAAACGTTGGATCCTGGACGATCGCGTGCACGCGATCGTCCAGGATCCAAATTCGTCGATGAGCACCGGGTGTACGCTAACTTTGTCCGATTCCTCGTGTACGCAGGAACGCGCGGTCATTCGTGGGAACGAGTTCCAAACGAACGTGTTCACGTCCCTGGACAGGCTCCCGGATAAGACTGCGTGGATCGAGATCTCCGGCTTGACGATAGACGTTCTGCCGCGGTACGGGTTCTTCCGGTTCGGGAACAGCTTGCAAACGTTGGATCTGATCGATTGTCGCATCGCTACCATCGAGAACGAGGCCTTCGCCGGCTTGAACAAATTGCAACGGTTGTCCCTGGTCGGCAATCGGTTTCCGGTGTTGGGATCGGCCTGGTTCCGAAACCTCGTCAATCTCCAGCAGCTGATCTTGCAGCGAAACCAGATCGAGGAGATAGAGAGAACCGCGCTGTGGCACGTGGGCGGTAGTCTGCGTCATCTCGACGTTCGGGACAATCGTCTTCGATGCATCGCCGTCGGGGAGCTGGCCGAATTGAAAAAGCTGGAGAAACTGGACGCTACGGGAAATCCATGGCTGTGCGCTTGTCGTAGGAATCTACAGGAATTCCTCACGCAGAGGAACGTCGGGTTCGAGATCAACGCGGGTGGATGCTACGAGACCGAGAGCGAAATCCCAGGTGGCACCACCGGATGGGGACAGCAACAGGTAACGCGCCAATTTCTCACGCGATCTCATGTACGCGTACATCGTACGAACACGTAACGAGTAATTTTTATGTTCTACTTACACTTTAGACGATCGTGCAGAACGCCACTCTCACTAGCGGGAAAGTGCACTGGACTTCCTTCGAGGACACCCTCCACCAAACGAACGTTTCGGTGATCGTCAGACCGCCGCCTTCGATTCCTCCGCCCCATCGGCCGACGATCAGCGTGGTGACGCCCCAGCCTCCGGTTTACGCGAGCACTTGCTACCCTGAAGGAACGATCGACGGTTACAAAACGATCTATGTCTGTCGCGCGATCACCTCGATAGAAGACGTGAACGCGGTGCCCCGCAACGCGCACACGATTCGCGTTATTCTGTCCAACATCCAGACGATTCCCGCGCGATCTTTCGTACTTTTCGACGGCCACTTGACGAGACTAGAGCTTCGAGACTGCGGCATTCGAACGATCAAATCACACGCATTCGCTGGCCTGTACAACTTGGAGTATCTGTCGCTCCGCGACAATCAACTCGAGACCATCACCGTGGACATGGTCCAGGACCTCCGTAATCTACGTCATCTCGATCTATCGCACAACAGTATACATCGAATATCAAACGATGCGTTCGACCGGCTACCTTACCTCGTTCATCTGGACGTCTCCTCGAACGTTATGAACTGCATCAGCGTCGAGTACATGGCCCAACGTTTGCGCTACTTGCACTCCTTGAACGTAGCCGACAACCCTTGGAGCTGCCTGTGCGCCAGGAAGCTGGCCGAGTTCTTGGACGACCGGCGCGTCCAGTACGACGAGAAGTCGTTGCTGTGGAAAGAGGATTGTTTCGCACATCCGACCCCGAGGCCAGGGGTCACCATCAGGCCCACGGTTCCGACGATCCCGTTCACTACTACTCTCACACCGATTTCGACGGAGACCGTTACGGGAAACTGCACCGCTCGCGAAGATCGCGCGGGAATTCGGTACCAGTGCGCTGGCGGTAATTTGCTGCTGTTGCAATCGATACCGCCAGAGGTGACTGCTATCGAATTTTACGACGGTCATCTCCCGCTAATCACTTCCGATTGTTTCTCGAAATTCGTCAATCTCCGGGAACTTATTATTAGAAATTCTGGCTTGATCAACATCGAGCAGGGCGCGTTCAATAATTTGAAACGGTTAGAGAACCTGACGATCCAGGATAACCCGTTGGAAACGATCGAATCGTCCTGGTTCGTCTTCGAGAATCTCGACAGGTTAGACTTACGTGGAAACTCGATCAAGTTCATCGAACCTGGATTGTTTCGATACTTGAAGCGATTGACTTACTTGAACTTGGAGGGAAACGATTTGCGATGCATCTTCAGTAGCGACTTGAACGAGATGCCGAACGTTTACGTAGTTCAATTTTCCGGTAATCCTTTGAAGTGGCGGTGCAGGGTCGAACTGGAGCAGTTCTTGGAAGCTAGGAAGATCCGGTTCACGGTGATCGAGAATTCCTGCGAAGGAAAGAAGCTGGTAAGAAATCTTTTGTTGGTGAACAAAACGGACGGCTCTTTCGATTGTCCATCGGATTGTTCGACGGCTACCAGTACGATAGATCGTCGTTTCTTCGTTGTATTTCTCCTGTCGTTGATAACGCTGGCCTACTAATTGTTCGCCGATATTCGAATACTTAATTAAGTATACAGTACAACGTCATGTGTTCATTCGTCACAAAACGCGTTCTGCACCGGTTAGGAGATTTTTGTTTTTGTACATAATACGTAACGTAATGCGTCATTAATGTTCTTAATCCAAATTGAAGCGTGATAAACATTTTGCAACGCAGAGCTTAGCAAGTTTAACAATGATTTATTAAATGCGTGTACACATTTACGTACACGTGCACCGACATAAAAATGGTAGCTGCCGAAACCGTGGGACCAGAGCATCTCTATAGTACGTACTTTTTTAACTCACTATTCCTGATTAGCTACTTGTTAGCGTTACGTGCCATACTTCGTGCTGTATTAAATTGTCGTACGTATTTGTTGTAAACTATATTTTAAATCGTTCGTTGGGAAACGTTCGTCACACCGGCGATGTGTCGTCTCGGGTCGTACGTGTGAACAAGTAGAGTCGCGTTCGGAAGATACAGCGACGGACAGCAGCTATGGAGAAACGGGGTCTAGGTCGATGCGGCATCGATTAACTTACGCTTATAGGTAGGTCTTGCGATTAGCGATTGCACAAATAAATGTATGTATAATTTTAAAAATTAACGGCATTTTTAATGGCGCCATTTTGTAAAACCTTGAAGGCCCGGCTAGCTCAGACGGTAGAGCATGAGACTCTTAATCTCAGGGTCGTGGGTTCGAGCCCCACGTTGGGCGAATTTCTTTTTGCGAATTAACAGAGATACCAAACGTCTGTTTAGGTAAATGGTGGTGAGGTATCGTTCATCCCCGCATCTCATTTTGCATCATTCGAGAACGTAACTTTTGTTAGACAGAAAGTAAGTACAGGGGACGTCGGACGGTTCCAAGTTCAGCGCCACGAGGAGGACCGAGGTGCAGTGTGTCTGTACATCTTCTCGGTGGTTCGGTTCATTCAGTTCAGTTCTTTTACACAAAGAGGTCGTACGCAAACGTAACCTGCATCCGTTTCGTCTATTCTCCTCGCAGAGAAAACGGACGTTCAGTTAAAACAAATTAAAATAGTATCGCGCGCTAATTAAACACACGCTTTACCGAAAATAGAACGAACCGTGACAGAGGAATTCTCGTGTACCGTTCGTTGTTACTCTATTTATTCTGTAATTTCGAAAATGGCTTTGAAAAAAGACTTGCGACTATTGTTGAAGCCGTATTATTTGATAAACATTTTACTCAGCCTCTCGTACGTCGTCTGCAAGCGTGTTCCGATCGTGTGCAATTACGTATTCGCACAATCCGAGTGCGAACTCGATGGGGTGAGTTCTTTTAACAGCAAAGCGATTTTCTCCCACAGAACGTTCTGTTAATTATTCGTATGTTCACGCAGAGGGAAACGGAGATTCTATTTTTTCTTATAATAGTCATAATGATGAGGACGAAAAAGACCGGTAGCGTTACCATGATAAGTTACCTGTCGTCCAGCTTCGTATATACCAAAGTTGCCAATTTAATTCTTTGGTTTTACGCGGACGTCCGTATGGGAATAATGTTCGCCATCGTATTGATCTGTACGTGCTTCTTCGCATGCACTCTCGCGTGCAAATGTGCATCCGTTTATAACTGAACGATTGTAGTGTGCGGTTTACTGTTCCCCGAACCGACTTATCAAGGGCCAGAGAAAGTGACTTATCTGAGAGGTACGAACGGTCTGCAAGAGGAGCTGCAACGCGATACGAGAGTCGTTTGGTTGGTCGCGTTTTACACAGCCTGGAACCCAGCTTGTGTCAACTTCGCGCCGATATTCTCGGAGCTTTCGGCAGAGTTCGTAGACGTTACTTACGCTCGTACGTATAAGCCCGACAGTTCCCTGGAATAACATCTCCTGCGTTTGCAGATACGCTTTAGACAATCTAAAATTTGGTAAGGTAGACATAGGAAGGTATCCGGACGCCGGAGCAAAGTATCACGTTAGCGATGCTAGTACGAGCAAACAGCTCCCGACTCTGATCTTGTTCAGAGACGGGAAAGAGGTCGAAAGACGTCCGCACGAGGCTCGCAAGGGCAAACTGGTCAAATTTCTCTTCTCCTTGGTGCGTTGAACACAGTCTATATCTTTCTTCGTATCCTTCGCACTCCATCGAACAAGAGGGTTCGTTTTATAGGATAACATAAAAGCAGCCTTCGATCTCAATAACGTTTACAAGGACTGTAAGAAGAACCCGATCAAAAGGAAAGAAAGGAAAGAGAAGAAAGCGGTGAAGGCGGACTGATACCCCGGTCATCGTTTCTAGATCACGTTTGTTAATCGATCGTTAACGATGTCATAGCATTGCCGAACGTTCTGATCGAAGACACAACTTCTGAATAATGGGCGTAATCGCGGGTGTCTCGCGCGCAAATTTAGAACACAGGTTTGTAAATAATCTCGTTTATACTTTCCGTCGTACGCATTTCGGGCACTGCCGTATACCCTTAACAAACAATCTACTCGGTATCGATACATACGGAAAGAGGTGATCTATTCACGAAAGAAACAGAGGAGATGACAAAGTACCAGGTGCGTAAAACACACACAGTTGATAGGAAACCGACACTGATGGCTTTTAGTTGAATCGCGCATACATCGAATGCGATACTGCAGTCTTAATTAAATAAACGATTATCAAAATAATTAATATATGTACGATTGCGTGGTGTAAAAGTTTATTGTACAGGCGGCCAAATGGACGCGACGTTACAGTGCGCGGATTCCGGTAACCATTTTTGGTAAGCCGATAGGAGGACTGAAATTAGTATTAGATTTTAATTACGTGTCTGTAGAAAATATACATATACGTATACTCACAATTTCTATCTGCCTTCCAAGTCTCCAGCAACTTTTCTTTCGACATGATTCCGTGAGAGAGTAATAACTGTGTCACCTCTTGTACTCGTGGTATCAATCTGAAGCGAACGAAACAAGTATTTCCATCGAGTCAGAACAAAATAGTTCTGTACACGGTATCAAAGTCTTACTTGGCCCACGTCTTGTTGATACTCTGGGGCGTCGACAGCAACGAGGGGACGAATCGTTTCAATTTCGGGCAAACTTGTCCGTCCAAAAAGAAACACGCAAACCATTTGACTCCGTCAACCGACAACGGATACTCTGTTTCTATCACCGGCAACTTCCAACCGGCTCTTCCAAACGTTCCGGTTATATTGCACATCACCTTCCCGGTCTCCGCGTCGTATCTGTATCAAACCACTCACGTAGCCAGTCGTTTAAATAACAGTTAGATCGGAAAAAACAGAGTGATCGAACCTTGGCGGTGGATCGGTCAATGGTTCTCCGAGTTGACACAAAGAAGGAGCAAATTTAGGTAGCCATTCCGGTTCTATAGCCGTGACCCCACGCATGTACATTTTGTTTGTCTCGTATATTTCCTGGTAAACCACCCACTCCGGGCAGGTTCTCCGGAGAACGCAAGAAGAATGTGCGAACACCGGGTCCTCCATGTCCATGGTCCTAAACAAAATACCCGTACATGTCTACACGTTCAGCAATGATTTCCTGGACATCGCAATTCTCACTTGTAGGCATATTTCCATTTGGTCTTATCCTCCTCTTCGTTGACTTCGTCCGGCATTACTTTCCTCGCGACTCGATCGCCCATACCAGCAAGGACTATTTGTCGGAGCAACTTGGCCTCCGCGTCGATCGGAGGCTTCATTCTAATCAGAAATTTACTATGAATCTATCTATCGTACCGATGTAGACGACCAGACTTTACGACACAACGTACCGAGGATCGATGGTGAGATTCAAGGACTGAATGTTCAAATTGATCTCGTTCGTTAGCTGCTGTCGGAGTTTTCGGATTTCCACGATTGCTTTGTGTCGCAGACCGTGTTCCTCGCAGAAGGAGAGTAACATTCCTTTGGTTCCGGCGTATTCCGCGGCTCCCACCGCTCTGATCAGGACCATAGGATCACCTGGCGCGATACCTTTAGATTAATAATATTCGCGATCCACACACACGTACCTGTAATAATAAAAGTCGCATACCGAGAAGCAAACTGTTCCCTGTGCCAGCCCAGGTGCGTCTCATTTGCGTCCACCTGGTCCTTGAACCACCACCGTCCATCTCGAACGCTTCTATCAACACTTCTTGCACGGACAGTGCGGCTACCATGCACACCGTGTATCCGAGGAGATCGTACTGATGCGAGAGAGCCAACATTTTTCCGTAACGCGGTGCAACTGGAAATGAGGCGATGCTACGGCCGAGCGGCGTTACTTTGGCACTGTAAGAGTCCTCCTTGTCCGCCGGTGGCTTTTCCAGAGCTCCGAGTATCGCGAGCCTCTTCTCGGCCATCTTCAGTTGTACGATGTCCGGTGGCGTTGGAAACGGGAAATTGACGACTTTGTCTATGTTCATCACCTTCATCTGTAGCAGCAGATCGTCCACAGGTTTCCTCCGTATCTCTGACTCGCCGTACTGTTCGAACTGGTCGTTGAAAACCGCCGACGAGTATAATCTGTAACAATGCCCGGGACCGGTTCTACCGCTTCTCCCGGCGCGCTGATTAGCAGACGCTTTGCTCGTGAAACTGATTCTGTACGTGCTCACTCCCGTCACCTTATCGTACATCCTCATCTTGCAACGTCCGCAGTCGATCACGTACTTTATGTTGGGTATGGTCAAAGAAGTTTCTGCCACGTTCGTGGACACCACGCAGAGACGATGACCCTCCGGGGGTGGCTCGAACACCCTTGCTTGCTTGTAACTCGGAAGAAGGGAATACAATGGTAGGACCCACAGCGGCTGTGCGTTAGCACAAGCCTTCAGATCGATCACGTCCTCATCCTCTTCCTCGTCCTCGTCCAAGTCTTCTCCGATCTCGTCATCGTCCGCGTCGATCAAGTCCTCGTGAGTGTCACCGATGGGAATCGCGGAGTAATCGTCCAGATCGATATCTGGTAGATGTACCCGCTTCTTCTCTCGTAATTTGTTATAGCGGATCGCTTCTTTGCAACGGTAATCCTCGTCGCTGTCACCGTTATCATCCTCGTCCTTCTCTTCGACACTTTCCTCTTCCTTCGAGAAGCATTCGTCTGTTTGCGGTTCCTCACTCTCCGTTTTATTTTTCTTATTCTTATTCTTATTCTTCTTATTCTTATTCGCCTTCTTCGTGGAAAAAGCCTTGCGTAATTTACGAACCAGAAAATTCACTTCATGCTGCCCCGTCAAAAATATCAAGATACCGCCGTCCGGAAGGCGAGTGTGTATTTTAACAGCTTTTTTTAACGCATCGGAGACGTAATTAGTACTCGTCCTTCTGTTGAAGTGTATAGTAACAGGAAACTGTCGCGATTCCACGGTTAACACCGGCGGCTTCACTTTAAACAATTTAGCATTCTCTACGAACTCCTCGACGCGTAACGTAGCCGACATGATCACGAGTCTCAACGGGTCATTCTTTTTATTTCGAAGCGGTACGATCCGTGACAACAGTCCGATTAAAATGTCAGTGTATACGCTTCGTTCGTGCGCTTCGTCCAGAATGATGACCGAATATTTCGTCAATAAAAAGTCCTAGAACGGTAAAAGGTAATACAATGTGTGACCCGGGTCCTGATCCAGTCCAGGTTTTTACAAGGAATGCCTACGTACCGTTTGTATCTCCTTCAACAGGACACCGTCGGTCATGAATTTCACTTTCGTCTCTGGCGTGACGTTACCCTCGAAACGAATCAAGTAAGAAACCTCCTTCTCGGTAAGATTCATCTCTTCGGCCACGCGTTTGCTCATAGACGTCGCAGCCACTCTTCTAGGCTCCGTTACTCCGATCAACTTCTCACGAGCGTAACCAGCTTCGTAGAGAAACTGCGGCACCTGGGTCGTTTTCCCACTGCCGGTTTCGCCAGTGATGATCACCACCGGGTTTTCATTGATCGCTTCCACGATCGCTTGCTCCTCCGCCACTACTGGCAATTTTAATCTATTCGCTTGTATCTCCGGTTTCCTTTGCAACGTTACGAATACCGCAGGACTTTTCTCGATCGTAGCTTTCTCGACAGCATTCGCAGCGGTCGGCTTCTTTTCTTCAACGATACCTTCCGTTATACTTTTAGCCTCTTCCACTTCCTCTATCATTTTCCTATCTTCTAGATCGCTCTTCTCTATTCCCGCATCGGATTCGGTTTCACTCTCGCTGGACTCCTGAAACGAATCGCTGTTAAAAATCTATATGGATGTCGCAGGTATCGTTAAGGACATATAGACAAAGTTGGAAGAAACAACT
>NW_017167275.1:176873-184102 GCF_001652005.2 Ceratina calcarata | reverse complement strand
TGTAGAGGACGTCAGTACCTTTTTCTAAGGTACATAAACTTTTGGGATTGACTGTATAGCCAATACATTCTTAACTTACGTCGAATCCGAGAACGCATGGATCCGAAGTAGCTTCGTGCTGTCTCTGATCTTCTAAAATTCCCAGTCTCCTTTTCTTGCTACCCTTGATAGCGTTCACAGGTACCTCCTGCGGCTCTGCCGCATTTTCATTATTCGGCTCATAATCTCCAGGAGACGATTTTTCTTCCCTAAAGTGACGTTTCAAGCCTTTGGTCTGTACACTGGTCAATGATACATATTGTTTCAGCTCCTCTTGGGGTGCTTGTACCTTGGCCAGTTGTTCTAAAAGTTCTGCCCTCTGTAAAAAGTAACGGTCGATTCATGAGAACGAGCAAACGAAACGTTAAAAAGAACGAACATTTTTACATGGATTAGCTTACACGTGATTTCTTTTTCCTCCTCTCTACAACTTTTTCAAGTTCTTTCCTACGTTTCTTGGACAGTAACCGAGTGGTAGTGATTCTTACAACTTTGTTCTTCGTTTTCCTTTTTTCATTCGGTAGGACGAGTGCGTTACAATCATCGTATTTGTCTTCCCGATGTCGTATATCGACAGGAATCTACTTTAAGAAAGCTAATACAGTATCCCGTTGACGATACTCGAACGAGAACTATATACATACACCGTTAAGAGGTTACCTTTGTCGTCGTAGAATTGTCAATCTCGACTTCCGTGACATTCCTCGCTTTCCAGTTGTACCTCTTTCGTCCCATTTTATCAAGTGATTTCATATACACATTCGCACATTACGGTTATTCGATCATTTAGACAATCGAGCAGATTGGGAACATGGACAGTATCGGCGGTGTCGGCCATCATGGTGGTACCGTGGTAGGAGGAGGAGGAAGTCGCATGGCTACAATGCGCTACGATGCGCATGTTCACGGCATGCTTTATCTTCGAAGGAGGGAGTAACGGGAAGTTAGTTTGCGTTGGTCTGCGTTCATTGTTAATCATGGCGGATCCACTGAGTTTACTGAGGCAATACAACGTCAATAAAAAGGAGATAATCGAACGTGAGAATCAAATAATTTTTGGTGAATTCTCGTGGCCGAAGAATGTGAAAACCAACTACTTGACATACGGGTGAGTACAGTTTCGGTGTCTACTTGATTGACTCGCGACAGCTATTCTCGATTCCTCCATTAGGGACTTTCGGACGATCTCCTTCGTATTTACTACCGATCGCTACCGATATTATTTGTAGAAGTAAACGGATAGGAAAGGGGTATCCATCTATTCGAGACTAAAGATACGAAACGTGTGAAAGAAATGAAACTGATTTCGCACGTGTCTCGTACCACGTTGCTCGCGATATGACAATGACAACACGTATTTCTGAACACGTCGTCTCGGTCCCCCTTTCCTTTTTAACGCGCGATCCATACACGTAAACGAAACAACATGCCTCTCGAAGGAAGAATAGAGTACACTGTAATTAGGCAGTGCGCGTGCGAGAAAAGAGAAGAACTATGAAAGTGTGTCCATTGCAGGTCTGGCAAGGAGGGCACACCGAAAGAATACTACACCTTGGAGTGCCTGTTATTCTTACTGAAACATGTACAACTCACACATCCCGTGTACGTACGGCAGGCAGCCGCGGAAAATATTCCTGTCGTGCGTCGGCCGGACAGAAAGGATCTGCTGGCGTACCTCAATGGCGAAACTGCCACATCAGCCGCCATAGATAAATCCGCGCCACTGGAGATTCCTACTCAGGTGAAGAGAACGGCCGAGGATGGAACAGAAGGTGGTTCTTCGAAGAAACCCCGCTTCGAAGACACTCACGTGCAAAAGGTGAAGGAGCAGCTCGCTGCGAGGTTGGACGCTCCTAAGGAGGCCTCCGTCACGGTGGACAACATCAAGTCCCTGTCGGAGGCGATGTCCGTCGAAAAGATCGCAGCCATCAAGGCGAAACGTTTGGCCAAGAAGCGTACGACGATCAAGGAGAACGACGACATCGGAATGGGATCGGATCTTCGCGTCATACTGATGGACGTGGATGACACCAAGGACATAGTATCGAGGGAGAGACAGTGGAGAACGCGCGCGACGATCCTCCAGAGTAGCGGGAAGATATTCGCGAAGAATATATTCGCGATTCTGCAGAGTATAAAAGCCCGCGAGGAAGGCAGGCAAAAGGGGCCCACCGCGCCGGCTCCTATGGTCACGCCGCGATCTACGCCCATGCGACCGCTGCCGCAGCCGGCCGTCTACAATCGTTACGATCAGGAAAGGTTCATCAGGCAGAAGGAAGAGACGGAAGGATTCAAGATCGACACGATGGGAACTTACCACGGGATGACCCTGAAATCCGTGACGGAGGGTACGAATCCGGCGGTGAGAAAGCCGGCAAGCAACGCGTCCGCGACTCCCAATTCCGGCTTACTGCCGACGTCGGCCGCGAAACTCACGCCGCAGCAAGCCGCCCAAAACAAACGACCCAGCCGGACTCCCATCATAATCATTCCGAGCGCCAACACGTCTCTGATCACGATGTATAACGCGAAAGACGTACTACAAGATCTCAAATACGTGAGCAATGAGGAGAAACGTGGGCAGGGTTGTAAACGGGAGAACGAGGTGCTTCTGCAGCGTAGGAAGGAGGGCGGTCTGACGGTTCCGTACAGGGTAGTAGACAATCCGCAGAAACTCACAAACGCAGACTGGGAACGAGTCGTCGCGGTGTTCGTGATGGGTCCGGCTTGGCAGTTCAAAGGCTGGCCATTCGACGGCAATCCCGTCGAAATCTTTTCTAAAAGTATGTCTTTCGCACGCTCCCTCTTTTTCTTCAGTTTCACATACATCTGTCTGTCATTTATTTTCCTCTTACAGTATGCGCGTTTCACTTAAAATACGACGAGATGAGACTGGACGCGAACGTGGCCCGTTGGGCGGTGACCGTGATCGAGCTGAGCCGAACCAAGAGACACTTGGATCGTGCCGCGTTGATGGTATTTTGGGAACATCTCGATAAGTATGCATCCTTTACTCGCTCTCTACTCGCGGTCGAATCGACGTTTCGATCACTTCACGTTAACCCGTTAATCGTTACAGGCACATGATCAAGAACAAGCCGCATCTTCGGTTCTAATTTCAACTCGGTCGAAGGCATGACACCGCTCTCGACTTTCGCAGCGAGATCACCAACATACAGTAGACGGTAAAAAGTGTGTACATAATTTGTGCAGAACGGTCGCAGTTACGCGCCACGAACAAAACTTGAACGCCGTTCAACCAAGGACTGATGATTGTACGCGAACAACGTTTATTTATGATCCGATTCGTTTGATTATATGGGTATACTACACCTGTCATACCTGTATTGGATCCTTGAAAACACTGCTCGTTCAACGTAAACTGATGTGCCTATTGTTAAACGAACGGCAGGAGAAAGAACGCGTTTGGTCTATTCGTTATGTTACCAAAAAACTAAGAAAATAAGAAACGAATCCACGCGGTAGGAGGAGAAGAGAAAGGTTGTATATATATATATATATATATATATATTCACGCGGTACATTCCGTGCGAGATGTCGATGAAATGAACAAATACACGCTCGTACGTGTCACCCGTGCATTCCAACAGCGTGTATTCTTTCTTTCCCTTTCCCGTGTCATCGTTTCAGGGTGTAATCGTGGACGAGAGAAAAATCTGCGGACGGATCGTCGTGATTCGAAGCACGACGGAAGACCACGGAAAGGAAAACCTCTCGGGAGTTCGGTCAACGGAAGAATCGCTTGCGGGCATCGCGAGTTGTTCCACGATATCGGCACTGTTTGCACAGACAATCGAATCCTCCTAACTGGATTACCGTCGCCCTATCGGATTAGCCGCTGCGCTATATAGACACCGTTAAAACTTTCTCTTACCAGTATACCGAGAGTACTGCGAAAAAGAAAGATATTCCTCGCTGCTCGCTTCACGGTTCGCTGGAGCAGCGTAAATAACGTAAAAATAATCTACGGATATTTGCGCGACGATGTCACAAAGTTTGTGGACGCTGCGAATAAGCGAGTCACTGAAACGAAATCACGCGAACCGTTACAACACGGACTCGGACGATTTTGAAACGTGACCGTGACGCGGGTCGTGCCGCTTGGACGGCTCGTGTTTCACGCTCGACGGTCAAAGGTCAATCGACAGGGGAGCAAACGATGCGTGCCGTGATCCGGGAAGGGGATGGGAAAGGGCGCTGTTCCCGATGGACTTTGAAAGATTAAGGTTCGCCGATGACTGAACTTACATTGCTGCGGACCACGCTCGTCGCGATCAATTTCACACACCGACAAGCCGACGACGTGTACCTCACCGAAGTTCGTGCGATCGAAACGACCAACCGTCGGGACGGAGGTACGATCCCCCTAAATATATGTATACGTGTATATGAGTATAACTTTCGCGCCTCGCGAACGATTCTATTACGATTACGTAGATGCACATCGAGGACAGCGCGTAGGTAAGAACATCTGGAGGGAGGGAACGGGTTTACAGGGTGAATTTGTAGCTGCACTGGGCGCAGTTGGGCTGCACGCAGGGGATGCCCGCGGTGGGCAGGACCGGGGGCAAGTGCAGGAAACTGGGCCGCGGAGAGAGGTGATCCGCGACCTGGGCGTACACGTGATCCCTCAAGTGTTGCTGCAGCCCGGAATTAAAATAATTGTTGTACCGAACGTTCAGTCCCGCTGCTTCTCGTTCGCTGCTCTTGTCGGGGAGAGCCGTGCAGGCCGCGTCGACCAAGTTCTTCGAGAGCTGATCGGGCACGATGTTCAACAGACAGTAGCCGTCCCCGTAGAAATTCCTCGACAAACCGGAGTAGATCGGAGCCAGCACGGTGCCAGCGAGTTGTTCGCCGGCCTTGGCCTCGTCGGCGGATCGCGGCGGCCGAAACGCCGAGGCGTAGGCGGTCGGCTCGACTCCGAGACTGTCCCTGGCGAAGTACTCGATGGCTTTCAACAGGTCCTGGCCGCATCGCTGCAACACCAGTTGCAGCACGGACAGTTTCGTGTTGGGAAACAGTCGAGCCAACGTCTCGACCGAGGTCTGCGACACGCTGCTCTCCTTCGCGTCTTCCGCACGGTTCTCGCCGAACACCAGGCCTCCGTGCTGCACCTTCCCCGCGCTCTCGTTCTCTCTCTGACGCGAGACAGAGACAGAAATTTTCTACCGTTCTGTAGCCGACGACTACGGTCGTTTGTCGACGTTAATTACAATTTGACTTACTTACCGGCGAATCCTGGCATCGCGGCTCTTTCGACGAACCACCCGTCTTCGAGTGATCGCCGTTCCCCGTCGCGGGAGAATCAACGGCCGCCTCTTCGTCGTTCGTGTCTACGACTGACTTTGGCTCGGTCACTGCCATCCCAAATATCTTGCCCGGCGGAAGACGATCGAGCCTCTGACCGGTGGCCACCTTGGCCATTTTCAGAGCGATCGCATCCTCCGCTGCCTGTTGCCGTTTCAGGGCGACCTTTTTTTTCGAACCAAGCCGATTATCGTCGAGCGGTCGAGGCTCCGTAGACGGCGGAGCAACGGCGGAGCAACGGCGGAGAACAACGAACAATGAAAAATGAAGCCGACTTCGGGCCAATCGTGACACCGTGGCCAATTTATAAATGGACCCGGCGCACCGCGGCTCAACCGATACTGCATATGTGTTTTCTCAACGGCCAATGTCAATAGAGATACATATGGGACCATTTGGCACGTGTTATTCCCGGCCGGACCACCCACCGCATCGTTTCGCGTCGTCGAGATCATCGAGAAAAAATCCGACGGAGGGCCCTCCGTTCAGGATTCACGGTTCTTTCGGAAAGCGATCAAAGTGACCAACGAGAGGAGGATCTCTACGCGATACCGAGAGAGACACGCGAGGAGAATCGAACGAATTAGACCGGTCGATCGACACGAAAACTGAACGATGCTCGTTTCGGGGACGTCGTACGCGACGTTTTCACGCAAGTCCGCTCGAGGAGGAAAGGATCGAGTGGGTGGGCCGAGTATCGAGTGTCATAATGCCTATGCAAACAGAAATGAAACGCGACACCGAGCGTTAATGGATTTAATTCCTCCCCCGTGCCCGCTCCCGTTCGGTCGGTGGAGATCGAGTGGCACGAGTGCAACTATACACGCGAAGACGAGAGTAGGTACCCCCGTTTCGCTCTGTCTACGAGTCTTACGATGCTTCCGAGCATTCGATGAATATATTCAAGACCGATCGACGAATATTCAAAACAATGAGACTCGGATACGGATGAAAAAGAGATGATCCCTCGGTGGTTCTGCCTTTTACAAAAGTCTTGACGTTGTCGTGTGACTTTTAAAATTATTTTTCTCGCGGATAAAATGTCAGAGGTAACGCAAATCGACCTTTCCGCCTCGTTCCGCTTCGTTGATCATTGCCGATAGCTCGACGGACGCGTGTAATTACCTGAGCAGCCATCACTCTCTGCCTCTCGGCGATCAGGGAGCATTTCGGGCAAAGACATTCCCTGTACCGACACTCTCTCTTGTGCCCCCTCAGCCAGGAGATCAAGCCGTGATTTCTACACCGGGCGCACTTGGGTCTCCTCTGTTTCGGCTCGCCCTCCTCTTCCTCGTTCACCGTTTTGCTCCTGTTCTTTCCGCGCAACATGTTACTGTTCGTCAACGACCACCGACCATTCTAAGATTTCGCGCGGAGGATAGAGAGCTCTCGATTCTAAAGCGATTCGCGGATGGAAATCGGTCGGAGAACCACGTTGCTCGTTCGGACGTACGCGCGTGAACGGATAGACGACGCGTTAACAATGGAATCGGAAATTGACTGGCACCGAGTAGCCAGCCGACTGAAAGAAATCTCGTTCTAATCTCCGGCGAAGATTTGGATTTTTCCGTGAGATCGCGCGCGATTGGCTCACCGATACGAACAGCATCCCTCCGGAGCAGCGACAAGACAAACATCCACCGGACCACCCTTTCTCCACGATTGGCCCGGCGATGTTTGTTCTCCTCACCACACCTACTCTCCGGCTTCTGCCTTTTCTCATCCGGCTTCGACTTTGCTTCTTCGACACACGGGGCACGAGCCTCGACAAGAGCGGCAAGAGCGATCGTACGCGATGCATCCGGAGCGATTTTCCAGAAAGCGCGTCGTTTTCGAAACGGGGACGGTAACGGGGACGGTAA
>NW_017167275.1:163942-176524 GCF_001652005.2 Ceratina calcarata | reverse complement strand
GCCGATAGCTCGACGGACGCGTGTAATTACCTGAGCAGCCATCACTCTCTGCCTCTCGGCGATCAGGGAGCATTTCGGGCAAAGACATTCCCTGTACCGACACTCTCTCTTGTGCCCCCTCAGCCAGGAGATCAAGCCGTGATTTCTACACCGGGCGCACTTGGGTCTCCTCTGTTTCGGCTCGCCCTCCTCTTCCTCGTTCACCGTTTTGCTCCTGTTCTTTCCGCGCAACATGTTACTGTTCGTCAACGACCACCGACCATTCTAAGATTTCGCGCGGAGGATAGAGAGCTCTCGATTCTAAAGCGATTCGCGGATGGAAATCGGTCGGAGAACCACGTTGCTCGTTCGGACGTACGCGCGTGAACGGATAGACGACGCGTTAACAATGGAATCGGAAATTGACTGGCACCGAGTAGCCAGCCGACTGAAAGAAATCTCGTTCTAATCTCCGGCGAAGATTTGGATTTTTCCGTGAGATCGCGCGCGATTGGCTCACCGATACGAACAGCATCCCTCCGGAGCAGCGACAAGACAAACATCCACCGGACCACCCTTTCTCCACGATTGGCCCGGCGATGTTTGTTCTCCTCACCACACCTACTCTCCGGCTTCTGCCTTTTCTCATCCGGCTTCGACTTTGCTTCTTCGACACACGGGGCACGAGCCTCGACGGGCGGCAAGAGCGATCGTACGCGATGCATCCGGAGCGATTTTCCAGAAAGCGCGTCGTTTTCGAAACGGGGACGGTAACGGGGAAATTGGAAACGGAGACCGGGAATAAGAACTACTATGATTAAGACTGTATAATTCGCACCTTTTAATCAGTTTTCTTCGTCGATACAGATTCGTAGTCGAACGGTCGGTTAACGGTGTTCGAGTGTGGATAATAATGATGTGAACCTCGGTAACGCGTCGCGTCAGACTGGATCCGCGGCGCACCGTCCGCAACCGAACCGATCCGAGTCGGATCTGTAGGCATCGTACCGATGTCACCGCGTCGAGAAACCGACACGAATCGGTCGCGTCGCGGATTCTACATCGAACGTTTTTTGTGCCGGCCTCTGAACGCACTCCCGCGAGTAGGTACATACGTATTTAAGTGTACAGTATACAGCGCGAATCGCGCAACCATGATATGTGATTCTTTCGTTTTCGTCGACTCCGCGTCCAATCGAAAGTGGGAATCCGTTTGTTCGTTTGCATAGACACGTGGGTGCCATGAGATTCTATTCGATTCTCGTCAGGTTCGTTGATCGTTGAAAAGTTCCCACCTTCGACCCGGCCGTTCTTCTTCTTCTTCTTCTTCTTCTTCTTCTTCTTCTTCCTCCTTGCGCGTTGGATCTTCACCTGCGAAACGGAGAACCATCCTTTCCCTCGTTGCATCGTTCGTGTCCTCTTTTCTCGTCGGCGAATCGATCGCGTCACTCGATCGGCGATGCTTAAAATCTAAACAGCGGGCAACGCGTTTCGTTTGGAATTTGGCACGGACGATCTTTTCCCATTCCGATCGTGGAGTTCGTTATTCGAAGACGAATCCATCGATCCGATCACTCGATTCTCGCGGAATCTCCGGACGATTCGCTCCGGACGAGCGAAAGGAACACACGATGAACACCGCGCGTCCTTAAGGCCTAATTACATTAATCTAATCGATGAAAGAACACGACGAAGAAAAATTGGGAAAGCTCGACGCGATGCGCGGTATTCGTACACGTCTATTCGAACTGTCGTTATTAGAGATAATCTTCTCAATTACTGTACTCTATCTACGTTCCTTATATCTTTAAACACGTTTCGTTAATTTAACCCCGCGTTCGCTCTCCCGCTTGCAGTCTCTTCTCTATTCGGTCGGTATTAAAAAAAATTGAAACGAGCATTCCAGCCGCTCCGAAACTCGCTCATCTCTTACGCGTACGTCTCTAATTCTCCTATACATAAATCTCTATGACGAATGCATCTGTTATAAATAGTTGTCCTTGTCTACGCGAATCCGCCGCGCCGCGGTTCGACTTTCGCCTTCGAATAACAACCTGCCTCGGCCTACCTAAGGTACGAACACCGGGGGGTAAGTAAAGAGTAAAGCGTAACGTCGTACGCACGAGATCCGTCACGATTGGTACGCTTCGTGGTCGTACGTGACCCGGAAATCGTACGACAAACGATCGATGCGCGTACAGCATCGTACGCCTATAAGTACGCGTGACCTGCGATCAATCGAATTTACGTAAAACAATCGCGCGCTCTTCGATACCGATCAGTATTTTCATTTTTTTTTTGCTGATCGCGCGTACCTCAGAATTGATCGTAGAAATGTCGCGGATCGATGCTAACGATAAGTATAAAAAAGGAAGCTGAACGAGTCCCGTTGAGTGTCCGTGCAGAAAGAGACTAGGACGTTCGGGAAAGATAAAAAACGTATCGAAACGATCGTAAATTGTCGGACAGAATCGCGCGCGGAACAAGCTTACAATCTCTACGTGTCTCACCGATTGGCCCCGGAAAAATCATAGAATCGTCGATTCATCGAGTTTTTCTCACCGCCCTCTTTCTCTCGTCTCTCGGCTCGCGAGGGTCGCATCTCACGAAATCGCCTTTGACCACCTATTCCGTTGGACCTTGCGGCGTCCAAATATAACTTATGATATGTACGCGCGACGTACGTACGCTGGAATCGTGATTCGTCGATAGTGATCGGAGATACAATGAGAACATTGCGGAGCGAATAACGCGTAGACCCCCGTTCGTCAGACTCGCCAGCGGGACGTGTCGAAAGAACGGCACGATGGAACGAGACGATCCGAGAGTCCGTTCGACGGACGACGGGGGTGTACAAAGACGTGGGACGAACAGTAGAAGAAAGTCGCGAGGCGCGACGGTCCGGGCAGACGCCTTCGTCCGAATCGGACCGAGGTCCGATGCGTTCGCGAGAGACGCAACGCATTTGGGTAATGGCTCCCCCGAACTACGAAAGTCGAGGGTCCCTCGGTGAACGCGAGTTCGTTCGACGAACGACTCGCCAACACCGACGTGGTCGCGTGTACGCGCGTGTACGTGCGCGACGTAGAAGGGAAACACTAAAAATCTGGGTCAACGCGAGAAACGGTTGGTGCCTAATGAACTCGTGTTGGTGTGCGCGCGTGTGTGTGTGCAAGCCGATGCCTAGATACGTGTGTGACGTGTCCCTCGGTACTCGGCGAGACGAGTATCCGTGTCGTTCAGCGTCGAGTAATAAATCCTAATTGGCGTCGTTACAAAAACCTTACAACTATTCAACAAAAACCAATCTCGTAACAACATTTCTACCTAGTTTCGTCGTTTCTCGTCCGAGTAAATCGCTCTCGCGCTCCTCTTCTCGTCCCTCGCGCGACGTCGATCCCGAAGAGAGCCCGGATCGTTTCCTAGCGGTCTCGTACAGCGTTTCAAAGTGATCCCCGCGAAACGGTCGCTTCTCCGTCGTACGTGAAACGTCGACGATGCGGTGCGGACCGACGAGCTCTTTCGAGGAAAATTCGTACGTTTGGTCGGTCACGAAAGAGACGATGGGTCTCGTTCGAGTCGTTTCGTCTCTCTTTGCTCGCTTGGTCTCGATCGGTCGGAACGATCGCGTCCCTCCCTGATACGCGTATAAGTAGGTAAGCTCGGTACGGCCGAACATGGATGGTCGTCGGGACATGATACGTGAATGCGTGTGCGATGATCCGATACCGAGCGGTACAGAATGAAGAACGCGCGTCGTTGGTCTCGTGAAACCTAGGAAGCGGACCGAGTACGTCGCTCTGTATCAAAATTAAAAAATCTATCGACGAGTATAGATTACGTTCGGTCGGAATGAGACTACGGAGCGACCCCGGTGACCCGAGTCGCGATCGCTACGAGGCCGTCCACGCGGTGGTCGACCGATCTTCGAACGTCTGTTTGCTCGCGACCGTGCAAAGAGCGTACTACGAGTCTCGCGAACGAGACTAGCGTGGCCGACGCCGTTCCGGATCGGACGCGAGACGCGGTCGCCCTCGTCGTCCTTCCGACTCTCGCTGCTTACGCCGCGTCGGTTACATCACGGAGCATTTCTCCTTGAGGCTGATCGAGTTGTTGCTCTGCACCGGTTGCAGCGACACCGACCGATTCTTCTCGAGCATCAACAGGTCCCGGAACAGGGCGTTCACGTTGTGATTTGTCTTGGCGGACGTCTCCAGAAAGCCGCAGCCCCAGTTCGCGGCTTCCGCTGCCCCCTCGCTCATCGACACTTCGCGCACCGACGGGCTCTCGTCGCATTTGTTGCCGACCTGTCGACATCGACGTCCCATACACACCTGTCCGATCGAAAGAACCAACGAAAGCGAAGCGATCTCGGGTAAGGCAAAAGCGGCATGCGGGACGCGAGCGTACGAAGCACAGAGACCGACGAACGAGCATGCCTTACCAGCATTATCGGTATCTGCGATATCTCCTGCCCCTTCAGCTCCCTGATAATCGCCCAGATCGGTCGTAGCTCCTCGAGGCTCTGCCGCGAGCACACCGAGTAGACCAGAATGAAGGCGTGACCTTTGCTTATGGACAACCGCTGCATCGCGGGAAACTGATGAGACCCCGTTGTGTCCGTAATTTGAAGCGTGCATATGTTCTTATTGCAGCTTATCACCTGAAATATCGTCCCGTTTTCTCTCCGTCTCGTTCATCGCACTTCTCGTCGCGCACACAGCAGCGGGTCCCAACAGTCTCGCCGGTGAAGCTTCTCCAGCACTCGCGTGCTCTCCTCCGAGGACAGTTTTGTCGCGAACGAGCCTCACCGACGAACGATCGTCCACGACGATCGAACGTTCGCGCGGTCTCGATCGCGACCAAGGGAACCAAGTATGAATCGTGGGGCAGACCGTTCGAGGGAAGCGTCGTCGATCGGCAAACCACCGGAAAGATCGGCTTTTTTAAGAGCGAAGCGGGTCTTCTCCGATCGGCTCTGTTACGCGACTCTGTCTCGGTTCTTCGGCGAGTCGAATTTGAAATGCAAATAAAACGGAGAGAGGACGGAAAAACGTCGGAGATCCACGCCGATATCGACCGCGGTGGCACTGTTCCGCGCGAATCTCGCGATTACGGAACGAGATAACGGTAGACGAACGTTCCGTGCCACGATCTTGCATCATGTACACGCGATACGCATCATCGGGGAAACGTCACCGGTCTGCGTCACGATACACCCCCTTGCTCGTTTGATCTATGAGATCCATTACGATACGCGGCGTATGTCCATCGCTCACCGTCACCCGTCCGGTCTGACTTTCTGTTCCCTGGCACACGTCGATCGATTCGTCGATCGTTGGAAACGTCAAGTCGCGATTTCGTTCGACCGAGCCGGAGAACGGACGAGGCCCGGACCGAGAGCGTGAAGGTTCGCGGTGCACGATCGTAATCGGGAGACGGTCCCAGGCTTACCTGCCTGTAGGTGTCCTCGACAGTGGGTATGTAGGATTCGCGAAACGTTCCTTTCACGAAACGTAGCACAAGGGAGCTTTTGCCGACACCGCCCGCTCCAAACACCACCACGCGATAGTCGTTGCTCTGCTCCGGCATCCTGACATCTGCCGTCTCGTCGACGTTGAGCCCCGCCAGCCGGGGTACCTCCGCGCTCCCTTCTAGCTCCCTTCGGTCTGCCTCCGTAAAAATGAAAGAAAAAAAAAAAAAAAAATAAAAAATAAAAAATATGGTAATTGAACGCGTACGCCCACGAGCCTCGAGCAAATGTTGCAGCGACCCTCCGTTCACCCTTTTTACGCCTCTGCTGTTTACACCGGCCAATACGTATACGCGTCACGCGATGCTATCTCTCTGCGCGACGCCCACGCGATTCGTTTCGAGTGCTCGTACGTAAAGTACGGTTCGGAATCGCGATAAAGTCGCGCGTTTACTCGTGGAAAAGCCTCGGTCAACGGCAAACTCGCAATTTCTGGGGATGAAAGTCGTCGAGCCTTCTCTGACAATGAAACCGCGTCGCTCGATCGTTCGTCGGGGGAAAAAAACGATGACCCGATATGAATGCCACTCCACGATCCTCTTACAATCCGTAATCGTCCCTCTATAGATGAACGTATTCAACAAGTGACGTTTCGGGCCAGAGACCCTCGTCGCGACGATATTCCCGGTTTCGGGAAGACAGACGAGCGTACAGAATCCTGTAGACAAAACCGCGAGTCGACCGCTACCCCTTCGTCGTTCTCTCTCTCTCTCTCTCTCTCTCTCTCTCTCTCTCTCTCTGATAAACCCCGCCCTCCTTCCCCCGTGAAACGACCGATTCAAGTTGACAGGCGACGACCGGCAAAATACTCTTCTCGTCAGATCGGCGAGCCACGACCACGGTCAAACGTCGTCTACGCGTCACGAATCGCGTTAAGCGATAAGATCACGATCGCATTGACCCGGTGATGCGGCGTTGCAGCGGAGGGACGGCTGCAGACGATACACCGTCTAAGGTCTGACGAATCTGAGTGAACCTGGTAAGGCGGACGATACCGAGGCGAGCCTCTTCCTCGGTTCGAAGGGATCGCCGCCACGGGAGCTCGGGATGAATCGCGTTGGTCCTCCTCGTGGAACAGCTCCGGGGTTTCCGGCGCGCCTACCTACCAATTTCGTCCTTTCGGTTCACGGAGTTCAGAGTTCGTCGGCGGCCAGGGATTCGATCCTTTGGCAAGCGAGAGAAGCAGGAAGCGGGCAACGTGCCAAGCGAGGTGTCCTCTCGAGCCGGAACGTCGACGACGACGTCGATGACACTGGCCTCCTCGTCTAGGGTGTCTCTCGAGTGGTGATGTCCCGGTAACGCGTCGACTCTCGGTCGGACGTCCAAGTGCCCGTTAATCAGCGTATGATCGATCGACGTAGGACGTACCGCTCGATTTCTACCGGCCGCGGGATCAGCATATTCGCTGTTCGCAGGCACTGTCTCTGTGCCACTCGCCACTCGGTGCCGTGAACTTTCACGATCTCGATGGAAACGAAGCGCACGCCCTCCGCCCTCCGCATCGGGGCTATCGCCCCACTTCGCAGCCCTCGGGACGGGCGTGTGTACGTGCATTAGGTACGTGCGCACTACGCCAAAAGTATCCGGAAAATCAATAACGTGTCCGTGTGAATTCGTTTGCGCTCGTACACCGATGCATACGCACGTGCACCGTTCCCGATTACGCGTCGCTCTCGTTCGTTGCGTTCGCGGGATCGACTTTCTTTCGCGCCCGAAATCATCTTCGATCGGAGGGGATTCGCGATTATTCTAAAGGGACTCGGCCGCTTCGATCTAGAGGTCCCGTCGGATCCAGCGCGCCCGCGATGGAAAGGATTTTGCGGGAGATGTCTGGTAGAACGACTCCGAAGTACAGTCATCGTTTCTTTCTTTTTCATATTCCAAATTGTTTCGACCTTTTTCAATATCGATCGACTTGAGTTACGCCGACGTTGGTCACGGCTGGGGCCTCTCTCCTTGTGTCCTGTGCACCACCAACGCACGAACTCGCCCGAGGCTACGTCTAATATTCTTTCAACAGACGATTTTTTGTGACCACGTCGCTACCTTCGTTCTCTATCGACTCGTAAGCCCATTTCCGATTTGCCCTAACAAAGAATTTCCGTTCTAACAATAGTCGGAAAACGAGATTTCTAAATACAATATACACTTTAGCGTCGAACCTGCAATCGTGCCCACACTTGGTCGACGAACATCTCGGGCAAGGAAAATGACATCCTGCGCAATCCAAATTCAGACAATCGCAGAGATCATCCCCTGTTTGTACATAAATGCCGTTCTCGTCATACAAAGCGTGTTTCTTACAGCCCTGATACAAACGCCGATGAAGCTTTCTCTTTTCCCTCTCGCTGTGTTCCGGATCGAAATTTCGCAGGAACTTTTTCGTTATACTATCTACCGCTTTCTGACGCGATCCACGAGATCTCTACGACGAAAAGCTTGATAACGAAAATTGGGACCAATGTACGCCAACGCGTACGAAACTTACTCGTTGAGCGCGTGGAGGAGTTTGTAAATTTGATTGGCAAGTGCTTTCGAGAGCATTCCCCGTCGACTTCTGAACGTCCATACCTTTGAGCGTCAATTAAAAGACTCAGCTGTGCGTATACTACGTGTATAACCTCTCTCTGACGAATCATCCGATGCGAAGCAGCAGCGCAGATGATAATGGCGTCACAGTCAGTAGCGTAGCAGCAGTAGTCGCAGCAGCGCTGTCGTTCAATTTCCTCGAGTCTTACGACACTGGGTATCCTGGATTTCTTCTAATTTCTTCACGTTTCGTCGAACGAGATCGTTGTTGACATCTCACGTCTAGTCGGATCGAAATAACATGATTCACAAGCCCGAATCTAATTGTAAATCGAACAATGAATGTGTCGTGGCTATCGGCCATTATCGCGCATCTTTTGAAAGGTCGCCTTTACGCCGCGTTCTTCCCGATTGTTCCTAGTTGTGTCTACGGTTATTTACTTGCGAGATAAGAATCAGCTGTTGTGTCAAACAGGCTTTCGAGTTTTCGACATACTTAATAAGTACGTCGCCTGTGCGGTGTTGTTCGTTTACCGATTCGTTTGCTCGTAAAGATCGATGCTGATCAGCGAAGAACGATGAGCTATCCGGAGAAACAAGAGAACATGACGAAGGATGACTGGGTCGCCAAGTTGGAGGAGAATTCTTACACGCAACGGGTATCCATGAACAATTTGATCATGAATTATCTAGTTACAGGTTAGTTCACCAAGTCAGTCCGATCCTTCTCTCTAGCTGGAGCGCGTTCGCGCGGCGTTTTGACAAAGTCAAGTATTTCTCGTTCAGAAGGTTTCAAGGAAGCCGCGGAGAAGTTTCAACAGGAATCCGGCGTGGAACCCACGGTGGACCTGAGTTCGTTGGACGATAGAATTCGTATCAGGGAAGCGATTCAAAATGGTCGAATTCAAGAAGCGACAGAGCTCGTGAACCAGTTGCATCCGGAACTGTTGGACAACGATAGATATCTTTACTTCCACTTGCAACAGTTGCATCTGATCGAACTGATTCGTACCGGGAAGATAGAAGAGGCTTTGCAGTTCGCCCAGGACAGGCTCAGCGAAGCCGGGGAGTCGGACAACGTCATTCTCTGCGAACTGGAGCGTACTCTGGCTCTTTTAGCTTTCGACGAGCCTCACAAAAGCCCCTACAGCGATTTGCTTCATCCGACTCACAGACAAAAGGTAACCGATCGTTCGACGCCGGTTTTTTCATCGGCCTCATACATCACTGTTCGTTTCGTTGATCATCGAGTGACTTCTTACAAAACTACCGTAGATAGCGAGCGAATTGAACGCGGCGATACTAAAGATGGAACACAAGGAGTCCACGAGCCCACGATTGAACAATTTGCTTAAGATGATACTTTGGGCGCAGGACGAACTGGAGAAGAAAAAGGTGAAATATCCAAAAATGACGGACTTGGGTAGTGCTACCATCGAGAGTCCGAAATAATATCGACGGCCGTAAAGTGTTGGACGTTTATTTATTATTATTATTATCGAGAGAAGATCAACGCGCATCTGTACCATATTAGTTGTTAGCACGTGAGCAAGGTCTAGGGGAGGAACAGACTAGGACTAACTTTCAATGCGTCCCTGCCTGCTGCCTGTTCGCATTAGAATTATGATTAGAAATACATGATCGTTCGTAAGAGATTAAGATAAAAAAACTTCGTTCAGACGATATCTATACGAATAAGTGGGACGACTTTTGTTGTAAATCTTCTCGCTCGTACCGGAAATACGCGATAATTGAAAAATTCATGATCCGAGTAAGAGAACGTGGCTTACCAATATTTCTTAAATAACATGATCGCCACAAAGAACGAATCGTTTTAATTGATTAGTGCAATATGTGTAGCTAAGATTCAAGGTATTTGCAAATTATTACTCCGAGGTAAAGAAAGATCCACGAAACGGGGATTTCATGTTTTGTCGTCGGTGCGCAACAAACGAATACCGCGAGCTTACATATTTTACAATACATACTCCTCTCTCTCACACACACACACACACACATATACACAGACAGACACACATTCTCTCAGTCGATCGTGTTTGCATTGTATTGAACTTTTTATAAAGAACACACGCAACACAGCGTATTAAATGATACTTGTCATTAACGAATGAGCCTGTACAATTTAATCGATCCCGCTTGAGGCTACCATCCGAACATGTACTCCATCGCTTTCGATACTAAACCGGTAGACTTTTGTGGAACGTTCTCAGGCGTCCTCACCGACTGAGGACTGAGATTTTGATTGTAACCGACCGCCAGCGGCCTCACGTTTTGTATTCTAACAGGCGTGCGTGGCGTACTGTAGTCCGGCGACTGAGTCACTCTTCCCAGATTCGAAAAACATTTGACACCGCTTCCGTTCATCCTCGGACGATTCTCCTTGTCGTTTCCCATCGTAACGCCTTCGTCCGTGCACGGAATCACGCCTATCATTACCGATCCCGAGACCACGTTACCGTTACAAGCGAGCGCCCTTTGTGCCTCTTGTTCCGACGCGCATTTCAAGTGGATCCAATTGCTCTGCGCGTGCGGTGGAGGATGTTTGTCTACTATCCGAACTCTACTCGAAACGTGAGCCAAAACGGAATTAAGATCGCTGGGAGGGAAACCGAACACGGTCACCCATTGTAACAGACCTTGCGATTCGTTCGCATTAGGATTCAACGAGCTCTCGCTGAACAGAGAGGTGTTCATCACCGTGTTTGTCAGATACCTCGGTTGTTGATTGGAAGACAAGCTCTGGTTTGCCGCCGATACGTAGGGCGATGCGGTTTGCGAGGTGTCCAAAGTATCGAACAGTCCTCTGGTCGGTGGTCCACCGGTGTGACTCTCTGTGACCATCTGTGACGTATTCGGCGTGTTCCCACCGAACACCGCTTTTTGCCGATTGGTACGATAATCCGGAGTACCGTAATGAGACAAAGGAGACGTCAGAGGAGCGTGACCGATGTGCAGTTGCCTCGGAGTGTCTTGAGGGCTGGTCAGGCTTATCTTAGCCGGCTGAAAGGGAAACGAGAAAGAGTCGATACTTTTCCAGATTTTCTCGGATAAATCGCTTACGGTTTTACGATACGTACAGTCGTGGTATCGCCTAAGAGGAAGTTCGGAAGATACGCCGACGTTCCTGGGCTTCCAGGGCTCTGCATAGGACTTCCGACGGGTGATCCAAGTGCCATGGGTTCCATCTAAATAAAACGTAGTTACGTCGATGAGCCTCCCCCGATCGAAAATAAATTGTGAACCAATATACACGAGCACACGTTTCAAGCGAGGAGTGAATGGTAAGCAATTAGCAAAGATCAGTCGAGAATATGCCTATAGAGAACGATAGACGACACGTAGAGCCAAGTTACATTGATCTAGGCATCGGTTGATAATCGCGTAAAAATGGTTTTATCCATGAGATTGACGTTGACGCGTAGAGGTTATAGAGCTACGTCGGTCATTCGTCTGCATGCACGCGAAACAAATATTATCGTACCTTCTGCTACCTACTGTTTTTAGTTAAAAAATTCTCTATTTCATTCGACGCAGCGTATGAACACTCAAATATTCACGCATGAAATTTTCGTGAAACGAGCATGGATATTCGAAAAACGAACGTACCGTTCGAATAACGAACTTTTGTTTGCCATTGTACACATACCTCAAATGAATTTCGGGTTGCTCGTGGCGCCATCTAGCGTTCATGGACGCGAAAGTGCTTGGCACCGATGAATTTTTAGTTCATCGTGGCGCCATCTAGCGTTCACGGATGCGAACCCGCTTTTCTCTCTGGTGCAGCAATATTGCAAAAAACTGTTTTTCTGTTTTTCGCCAATAACTTCCAGACGGATGGACTTAGGGTAACGTTTATATGCTCATTTTGTAGGGGACGACGAGATCTACAATCTCTATATAACAGTTTCTCGCTAGCATCAATAGTTTACGAGTAATTTGCAAAAAACTGTTTTGCGTTTTTTGCAAATAACTCGTTAAGGGGGTAGACTCCGATGACAGCGCGATAAGGTAGACTGTCAACGTTATCCACAAAATTAGCCAAAAATATGGGTTTACGGGAATCGACTTTTCGTCCTTATATGAGAACATTTTTTGATCGTCAGGTACCTCTTCAGAAAGAGGAAAGTTCAATCTAGCGCGGTCTGGTCATTATTTAATCAGAATATGCTGATATTTAGTAATATTAGCGTTATAATATGGACGAAAAATCGTAGTTACAATGCCTGTGTTTAGAAACGATTTTTTATTAAAAACAGATTGTTTTCGTTAAAATAATGACCAGACCGCGCTAGATTGAACTTTCCTCTTTCTGAAGAGGTACCTGACGATCAAAAAATGTTCTCATATAAGGACGAAAAGTCGATTCCCGTAAACCCATATTTTTGGCTAATTTTGTGGGTAACGTTGACAGTCTACCTTATCGCGCTGTCATCGGAGTCTACCCCCTTAAGTCTATTCTTGCTTCGTAGTCTTTTACCGTGCCCACATCATATTTATCCTTCGCAAACACTGTTTTATAT
>NW_017167275.1:124169-163655 GCF_001652005.2 Ceratina calcarata | reverse complement strand
AATAAATTATATATATACATATATATATATATGTATATATAGTCAAAGGTGAGGATTGACCAACTCGTAAATATTTGGCACGATTGAGCGATCAGAAACGGTGTACGAGCTTAGCCGAATTTTGCCGAATCGATCCGAACTCGATATGCTGGGATAGTTACACGCTTCTAATCGATTTCTTTAGACGGAGTTCAGGCGAAACCAATTTCAATAAACTATAGCTGAAAATTTATAATAGACTTTGTAAGCAGATCCATCTATCGTTCATTAGGCAGTCACGTGTTTGTAGATAATACCATTTCTGTAACGAAACTAAAAAAATCTATATTGTCGACGCGTGTTAGAAAAATCACGTGACTACCCTAGCCCCTTAACCATTGACACTAGCGGAATCTTTTTACGCAGAAATTGTAGATCTCGTCGTCCCCTACAAAATGAGCCTACAAACCTACCTAGGGACGGAATTCTTTGGACTTGTTACTTCTTCTTTTCAGGCGTTCTTCGCAGATTCCCAGGATCCGCGAGACGATTGCTCCCGATGGATTTCTCGCATCAGCGGTAAGCTCGCCAATCGTCGTTTGTCAATCATAATCGTCTGATCGGCTGTCATCGAGTACGTACCGCGCGTAGCTGTCCAACGATGTTGCCAGTGAGCCAGGTAAAGAAAACGAACGATGAAAGTCGTATTATAATAGTGAATTTTAATAACGATGAAAATTATGTACATATTTACAATTATCTCGTTAAACGTTTAAGTTTTATTACGACATGTATCGGGATGTTGAAACGCTACTACGTAGAAACACACGTTCAGCTTTTTAATTTTTCTTTCATATTGAGTGTGCGCTACGCCACACGGTACATGTATCCATCTACGTATGTTTCGACACGATACGCGGACGGGTACACGTTCGATTCCTTTTCTCTTTCGTGCTGGAACACGCTCGAAATTGAGTCGAAGGAACGAAGAAAGAAAATAGACGATATCTGCGAAGGTACGCGTTCAACTTCGTTGTCACTGTTCTCGAACATTTGCGCGAGAGATGGCGATCGTAATAACAGTTAAGTAATAGAATTTCTGTAATAAACAACAATGAAGATGGTCAACGATATTAAATGAACGGTATGTCTTGCGAAATTGTCTGGCGAGGGAAGACAATTAACTGAACTGACTACTGAGTATGTACATAACGGAGTGCGATACAATCGGCTGATCGTGAGATCGAATCGAGTACAGTACGTACGCGTTGCTACGCTCAGCGACGACTTGCCAATTTCGAACAATTTCTCTCTGTCAGACGTACTGTGATATCGGGCCGTTTACCAATTTCGCAAGGAAGACGAAAAGACAGTGGTGAAAGCGAAACGAACAGGCGATTCGTACCGGACGCAATACGCGATCGAATCGTGCGAATTACTTATGAATATGGAACGTGCGAAAGCGAAGACATTTCTGGTTGGAACGTCGCGCGACGCGCTTATAATATCACGTAATTTCGACGATATGCCGTACGTGGACTTAACGATTTTCAATTCCTCGTTGTCGCGGAACAATTTTCGCGGGAAAATTAGAAAAACGATGACCGACGCGTCGCGACGGGAGAAAACGTTTTCCGCGGACGACTTCCGCTGTTTTCCCTGTTCTGAACGGCACGGAAATGATATGCGACACGATGACGATAGAAGATTTTCGTTTACAAAACGGTAGTAAAAATAATGCGTATCGATGCGTCGTCGTGGGAAAGCAACAAGAACGTCGCCCGTCGCCGACGAGACGTTTGGACGATCCAACGTACACGCGCGTACCACAGACACACACGTCACACGTACTCCGATACACATACGCACAGACACGCGGAGAGACGGATTTATGGTTCCTTTATACCTTACTGCACGTCGATTCTTCCTCTCCTTCCTTGCCTTTCGTCGGAAACGCGTGCGCGCCGTTTCGTGTCGTTTGAATCGTTTTATTCTCTGCCTTTGGTAATTCCACGGATATGTCTTAAACGAAACTTGACGCGAGAGTACATTTAGAGCCTAGAACATATGTATTTCGATTCGTCGCCAGTGGAAGATCCACGGACGGACGCTCGTCGAAACTCGTCGAAACTCGTCGATGGTACGCGTTTCGCCGAGTACTCAGCTCGCGGAGGAAACGTTCGTCTTCGAACGGCCTACCAAGAGGTTTGTAGAACGATTCGGTGGATCTGACACTGTTCGATCGTCAAAGACGTCCATCCTTACCGTTATCACGTTTATCGATATGATATTTAATTAAGATTACGCGGCTTAAGAATTAGTATTAGATACGATGGGAACGATTTCCTAACGTACATACTCGTCGTTACGCTCTCGAGAAGGAACGCGGACAGAGGTGTCGTCGTCGTCGTCGTCGTCATTATCGAGTCAGGGCGACGATGCCTGCGATCAGGGCGAATGTGAGCCGGTCGAGCGTCGCGGCAGGCCGACTTGCTGCAACCAAACGAAAGATCGACTCGGGTCAGTGAACGTCCTCCTTCCGGTGTCGAACACGAGTGGCCGTCAGTGGCCTTTTCACAGCGACGGACGGCCACCACGGTCGAGTCGTACGCATTTCGTTACCACTGATCAGATCGTTCCGAGTACGACTCTGCGCCCTGGTCTCGCGGCTCTCCATCACCGGAGCCTTGAGGATCCTCTCGTCCCCTTCGACGCTCTCCTCGTTGCTCTGAAGGTAGACGGTGGCTATCGTCGCCAGACATTTCAGCTTCATATCGCCCCGTTTAAAGTGTTTGTTCGCGACGCGGAACTCGAGTCCAAGCACCGCGGTCTCGAGTCCCTTCTCGTCGACCGCGGTGATGTGCGGTCCCTTCAGGTACTTGGCGTCCGCCTGAAATCGCCGGTCGATCGAGTTCGAACGGAAGCGGCTAGGCACGTTCTCAGGTTCATCCGGTACTTACCGGGTCGCCGTTGATGAACCAAGTCAACAGGGCAGCCGGCTTGGAGGGCGCGGACGTGCAGTTCATGCGAACGACCTCCCCTACCTGGTAGCGGGATCGACGACCGGTTATCCGCGGGCCCTCGTCGGGAAGAACTGTGAACCGAGACATCGATTTCGTCGAGACACCGATCACGTCGCCTCCGCGCGCCGTTTCTCTTACCTACTACCATCATGTCCGCGTGATCCGACACCGTCTGAAACGCGGGTGCCTCCGCGGACACCTCGCACCTGTACCTGCCCGAACTGGTCAGGTTGACGTTGCTCAGTACCACCGATCTCTCCGTGGAATTGCGTATCTGGAACCGAAGATGGAACACCGTGACGCGGCGCGTTCTCCGTGATAACGTACCGTAGATACTCACGTTCACGTTTACGCCGGGCACGCGAAACGTCTGTACCGCGGGCACGTCCCTGGGCACGTAACGATAAAACTCGTGCCCGTCCTTGTACCATTTCACCGAGTACAACGTCTCTTTGTCCAAGTTGAAGTTGCACTGCATTCGAACCGTCTCGTTGAGAACGACGTGCTGCGGTATCTGTAGGGCCGTCATGCGAAGGGCTGCGATACCTTGAAAAGAAAACCGGCAACAATCTAGGCGTCTGGCAACAGTTGGATCGCGAACCTCTCGGAACGGAGAATTTACGTACGAACCGAGGAGACGACCGATTTACGGCCGCGGTCAGTCGGCCCAACCCCTTCCACGGAGAGACGGAAACTATCGGGAACGAAATCGTTGGTCGGAGAATCGACAATTTTTATCGTATCGTATCGTATCGTATCGACGAGCACAAATATCGAACCAACACGAGGAACAACGAATCGAACAAAGAAATAAAATAGACGAGAGCGTCTCGTGCGTGGAGCATTAAAACCGTATCGAGCGGGGAACGAGCTTCCTCTCATTTTCCGTTATTCCTATTTCCGGGTTTGATCGCTGTCCGCAACGCTGCCAATTCACTCAACACCACTCGAATCGGTGGTTGCAATTTTACGAGTGGCCTTAATCAAGTTCCTCGAGTACGCGTTCCGGTACCCTATGCCGATACGCGATCAACACCGTCCCACCGATATTTTCGCGTCGACGTCGCGGAACCTCCGACGTATTAAATCGCGGTATTTCCGGACGACTTCTCGTTCGACGCGGCGGTTCTCCCGTTCGAGCTCGTACGGCGTAGAACGGAAGGAATCCGACGATGAAAATCAATAACCGTCGCACGCTCCAACCTACCGAAAATGGATCGAAACTCGAGACAGAACGACGGATAGAAACAGCAGCTGTCTTCGGATCGTCCTGCTGCCTTTGTTCGTCGACGAAAGGGACGAACGACTCACCGATCGAGAACGTTCTCTTCGACGAACAGACAGATCGGCTCGATTTCCTCGATTCGAGAGTGCCGATCGAAGGCGTCCAAGCTAGTTAGTAGACCCCGGTACCGGTCACAGGCTCGGAAGCACTCTTGATCGGACGCGAGGAGCAGTTTTTCCGCGCTACGGTCAACGATCGAGACTCGAATTTATGGGTCATTGAACGCGGTGAGGCCGCGGGCAACTTTCATCCGGCGCCGGAATTTATCCACATTTCGGGAATCTTATTTCTATTCTGGACAAACCGAATTCCATCTAAACGTTTAATTCGCTCGGTCACCGTGTCACTGGCCGCCGCGCCATCCGCGACCGAGCAGATTTTCGTCCCATTTCGACCACCGTTCGAGCGACGATCCTCGTTCAGCCGAACATTTACCAGACTCGTTGATCGAACGAGACGTTTGCCGCCGTCGTCGCGTAAAACTGAAAACCGGTCCGAAATTACGAGTACGTTCCACGCGGAAATCGACGGGGAAATCGACGTGATCCCGGAGCCTCGTTGGCCGCGCGTAGAGCAAACGTAGAAACGATGCGACCGTCGACCGTGGAGTCGCGTGGAGCACCGAATATCGTCTCGACGTTCACCACCGACGACTTCCGTGGACGCTCGCCCGGAAACGAACGTCGTTGGATCGTGGACCTGGATCGACGTGACTCGATCTAGAATTATGTAAAGTCCGAGTTCTGTGTCTCGTTCGACGGAACGAAGAAAGTCGCGACCGAAACAAGGAAATGGTAACGCGAAATCGTTGACGATCTTCGGACACCACCTTTGGTCGCACGGAACAAGGAACTGCCTACCTGAGAACGAGTTGAGCGCGAACGCGAACAGAGCGACGATCCTGCAGAGGAAGGCGTCGTGGTTCACGGGAAACGGCATCCTCTGGCCGGCCTGCGAGCCACCGGACCCCATACACCCCATGGACCGTTCACTGGAAAAATCTCCGTCACTGACCGGCCATTCCACCAGTTCTCGACACTGTTCACACGCACGCGACGCGAAAATAGAATCGATCCGTCCGATACGACGGCCGAGGAGGAGAAGGCAAGACGAGAAAACGGAACGGAGCGGAACGGAAGAGAACAGAGCGGAGAAAGAGGGAGAGAGAGAGAGAGAGAGAGTGAGGAAGGAAGGAAGGATCAAGCGACGGAGCGGAGCTTAGGACGCGAACGAGCGACCTTCGGTCATGATCAGCGCTGGTCAGCAGGTGTCGGAGCGGCACATTATTTTGCACGTTTCGCGCGGACTAATTGAAAATCTATACCGAGACCGGAGAGAGGACGGTCGTCGCTACTGCGGCATCGGGGCCGCGCACCAGCAGGAACCAGGAGGTGCCGGTGCGTCGCTGCCAGTGCCGCTGCTGCTCGCTGCCACCGTGGCGACGACCGGGGTGGTAGAGGCGGTACCGTGGTAGCGACAGAGAGGTTCCCGGAGACGCCGGAATCCGGGGCTGGGTGTAGCGGCCGATGGGGCCACCGCGAGAGGAAACGAGCGACGAGAACTGGTTCGACGAGGACGGTGGCGACCTTTGGGTCGCGAGCGGGCGACGCGTCCTTCGTCCGACGGAGAACGGAGACGGCGCGAGGTTCCTGGGCGACTGCGCCGTCGGCCGAGTCGATGATCGCTGCAAAATCCTTCCGTCTCGCTCCGGCACTGCGCGCTGCGCTCCACGCGCACCGACCGTTCGCCCCTTTTCGTCGCGTCGTCCGTGTCTGCGCGAGGGTGCCCACCAAATTGGGGGGGAATATACGCGCGGCCTACCGTACTGCTCGCCGACCCGCACCCGATGCTTCGCGGATTTTCGCAGCCGATTCGTCGCTCTTCCCTCTGAACCCGTCGCGTTCGGCTCCACCGGGTCCAGGGACTCGACCGAGGGATCGCTCCGAGATCACCGACGCTGATTCTCTGAGCGGAGACGATCGCGAAACGATGATTCCATTCTCGGCGCGTCCGGCTCCACGCGGACCTGTTCCACTTACGCGCGGCGCTCTCACCTGCGTCGCGGCACGCCAATTGTCAAATTCAATTTACTTGGAGCTTCGGCCCCATGTATCGTTGACCCGGTTTCACGTCAAGAACGCCTGGCCCCTTGCGTACGTTCCGCGACGACGACACCTCTCGGACCCGTCGCGTTCGGCCGCAAAGATCGGTATCGGTGCGGGACGATCGCCAACAGCCGACTTCCGCGCCGTCGCCTCGTTAATCCGTCGTTTTTCTCGCATCGTTGCCGGCCGCCGCGACCCGAAAGAAGGTCAAGTGTGCCGGGGGGAGAGATGATCGAGACCCGAGCGAGCGAGCGAGCGAGCGAGCGCATAATTTTCCCGCGGTAACTGCCCGCGGCTAAATACGTGCCTCCTCGACCGAACGCTTTGTCTTTGGTCGCGACCGTCTTCGTTCGATCTGTCGAGACCGACGAGTCAGCGCTCGGTAATCGAGTACCAGTTGCGCGCGGAACGAATGTCGGTGGCCGTTTAAACAGCGCCACGTCTATTCCTTATTCATTTATCGGAGATCCTCTCGGTGGTGAATCGTAGTTCTCTCGACCGCAAACGCTAACGACTCTTGAACCGAGCGTTTTTCGCTTTAAAACCCGCCTCGTTTCGTCGAAATTCTCGAGCGACTCTCCACCCATCGAATTACGTCCGACGATTGTTAACTCCCACCGGCTGAATTTGGGACGCGTCATCCCGCGTGAAAAATCTGCCCGGGAGGGCACACGAGCTTCCTTTCCAGGAAGATCGATGAATCGCGACGATGAAATTACCACCGCGATAAATACGTTCGACGGGGAATCGTTGCTCCAGCCGGCGTGTCACGCCGGTCGTCTCGCAAAAATTTGACGCTTACGCGGAGAGAGATTGGTCTGACAGCGTAGAAGGAATTCGGGTGAGACCCAGTGAGAAAGGCGCGAAGAACACGTCGATTTCGCCGGACCGGACGGCCAAGCCAGCGCGTCGCCTACCGCGTGCGGCTGGCGTGTACGTAGGTGCACGGTTACACGGTACATACTCTCGGCGCGGGTCCGCGGCAGGAGACGCATGCGCTTATTTATTAGCGGGACCGAAAATCGATGTTTGACCTCTCGCTCCCTCCTCTCGCGTTCCTCGCCTTCGGTACGTAGCTACTTCTCTCGACTCGGTTTCCCGCGATTCCCACCCTCCGAGAGATACGCGCGTACGATCGAGAGCCGCGGCTACCAATTCGGCCAAATTTTCCCCCGAGCAACGAACGAGCGAATACTCATTTACGACGCGTAACGTGCAACGAACGCGGATATCGCCCGAATCGACTGTCTTCCGGACAGCGTTTCGTTGGTCGGAAAGTTAGGAAGGTAGTCGCCGAGCGGCTGGTCCTTTAGGACGCGAGCGGCGAGTCCGAATAAAACCGGGAATTGCGGAGGTGTCGGGAGCTCTCCACTTTGGTCCGCGGGACAACGAACAACCAGAGGTTGGTTCGATTTAATCGAGATTCGTCGCGTCCAACCAGAGAGAAAACGTTTTCGCCACTCCCGGCTTCGTTTTTAATCAACCGAACAAACTGTACATTAACGGGTTCTAAGTAAAATTTGCAGATTCGCCCGAGCAAATTTGCCAACCGTCGAATCGCAAACACCGCTGCCGGATGACGACGGCGGCGGCGGCGGCGAGAGCGAGTGTACACTCACCGATCTTTCTTCGATTTCGCGTGCGAGGCCCGTTACGGTTTCCATTCTCGCTCTCGCGCGACGGCCACGCGACAACGTTTTTATTTTATCCGGGAAAACCGTCGATAGATCGATGAATCGCGACGATGAAATTACCACCGCGATAAATACGTTCGACGGGGAATCGTTGCTCCAGCCGGCGTGTCACGCCATTCTGTACGAGATGGTCATTGCGTGTGTCTGTTGTCACGTGTACTACGGAGGTACGTTTTCGAGCGTCGAGACGATTTCGGTGGGGTCCGGCGATACGATTACTCCGATACGCCGATCGATCGTATTTATCATCGATTACATCGAAGCGGCATCGTTTCGCTCGGCGCGGGGGTGTAATTACGAGCTGCGAGCCGAGCATCGTTCGTTCCGTGAATTAATATCGCACCGCGGTCAGCTCGTACGTCGTCGATTTCCCGTGTGACTGGACTTTGAACCCTAGATCGTCGTCTCGCGTAAATTTGACGCTTACGCGGAGAGAGATTGGTCTGACAGCGTAGAAGGAATTCGGGTGAGACCCAGTGAGAAAGGCGCGAAGAACACGTCGATTTCGCCGGACCGGACGGCCAAGCCAGCGCGTCGCCTACCGCGTGCGGCTGGCGTGTACGTAGGTGCACGGTTACACGGTACATACTCTCGGCGCGGGTCCGCGGCAGGAGACGCATGCGCTTATTTATTAGCGGGACCGAAAATCGATGTTTGACCTCTCGCTCCCTCCTCTCGCGTTCCTCGCCTTCGGTACGTAGCTACTTCTCTCGACTCGGTTTCCCGCGATTCCCACCCTCCGAGAGATACGCGCGTACGATCGAGAGCCGCGGCTACCAATTCGGCCAAATTTTCCCCCGAGCAACGAACGAGCGAATACTCATTTACGACGCGTAACGTGCAACGAACGCGGATATCGCCCGAATCGACTGTCTTCCGGACAGCGTTTCGTTGGTCGGAAAGTTAGGAAGGTAGTCGCCGAGCGGCTGGTCCTTTAGGACGCGAGCGGCGAGTCCGAATAAAACCGGGAATTGCGGAGGTGTCGGGAGCTCTCCACTTTGGTCCGCGGGACAACGAACAACCAGAGGTTGGTTCGATTTAATCGAGATTCGTCGCGTCCAACCAGAGAGAAAACGTTTTCGCCACTCCCGGCTTCGTTTTTAATCAACCGAACAAACTGTACATTAACGGGTTCTAAGTAAAATTTGCAGATTCGCCCGAGCAAATTTGCCAACCGTCGAATCGCAAACACCGCTGCCGGATGACGACGGCGGCGGCGGCGGCGAGAGCGAGTGTACACTCACCGATCTTTCTTCGATTTCGCGTGCGAGGCCCGTTACGGTTTCCATTCTCGCTCTCGCGCGACGGCCACGCGACAACGTTTTTATTTTATCCGGGAAAACCGTCGAATTTCAGGCGACGTCGTCGCGTTTATCGGGAACGCGCGCATAGGTTCGGTCGATTCGTTGCGATTAAACGACGTTTCGACCCTCTCGTTTACGGCCAATCGCGTCGATTCGTCCGCGGAATTCGCGGTTTCGCGTGTTACGACCGGGGATTCATCGTTCCGAGCACCGCGCGAAATAAATTGACCGGCTGCGTTGGTGCCCACCCCCTGTGTGTGTGTGTGTGTGTGTGAATCGAGGTCGCGCCACCATTTTCGTCGAAACCGAATAATAATTGGCTCGGCTCTTGGTTCACGCGTACGTCTGTGCGTGTACGCGTCAAGATACGAGCGACGGGGTTTCTTCGAGAGAGGTGTGTCGGTGTCGAGGGACGTTCACGACGAGTTCTCTCGCGTTCGACTCTAAACGAGCGAGCCAGCAATTATCTTCCATCTGCCGAATTTCCGACCGTGACCCTTGCCGGACACTCGGCAGCTGTCTCGTTCCGAGGACGGGGTCGGTCTACGCGGAAAGCGGCAAGTCAATGGACGCGGGCGTCACCGGGCCCGGTCGACGTCGCGTCCAGGAATCGTAGATCTCGTTAACGAATCGCGTCATTGTCCCGTCCTAACGCCTAAACGGGGATCGTTTCCCTCGTTCTTCTCCGTCACGGAGAGCGTACCGGCGAGGATTTTCGCGAAACGATCACCGATGGCGGTGACCAGCTGGCAGAACGCGTCCAACGTCGACGGCGTAACGATCGTTCGATGGTCGTTGTCCGGTATTGCGCGGCGGCGGCGGCGGCGGCGGCGGCGGGGTGGCACGACGGAACCGTATGTCGCGCGTTCCAGCCGCCAGCGAAACTCCATATTTATGCCGGTGGCTAGCCATATGCGTTCAAACACTGCCATTCGCGTTATGGCCTTTTCACACTGCGTTTTCCGCTCCCGTATTCCGGCCGGGACCGATGGGTCGGCAACCAGTAACGAAGTGAAAAATGCGAGATGCAGAGAATAGCGCGTAAAAGCTGGATGACGCTCAACGGTCTCTCGTGCGTAAGCGAGGGTCACGGGTCGACAGCGGGCAACTCCGAGAGCGATTTTTTCGTGCTGGGAGAAACAGATTTTTCTGCACAGAAGTGTCGGTCTCGGCAGATAACCCTCGGCTGTGCGCAGAAAACATGAGACATAAAAATATAGATAGCCCGACTGCCCGGACGGAATACGGGAGCGGAAAACGCGATGTGAAAAGTGCATTACACGAGTCTCGTTTCCACGACCGTGTTCACCGGTGGGTCACGATTTTTCTTGGCCCTTCGCGTCCAGCCGATCGATATCGCGATTCCACGATTGAACTCGGACCGCGGCTCGATGACGTCGCAGCTCGTCCCGTGCTTCGTCCGGGTTCCGGACTCGGACGGATACCTCCGGCGCGTCTCTCAAACGTAATTACTCCCGTATCCCGTAACGCTTTGCCCGGCGTCGAACGAAATCTTATCCCGGCCGTCGCTAACGAGCAAAGCGAAACTCCGATCCTACTCGTTCCTCAGAGATCCAAACAAAGAGAGTCGACGCTCGCCGGCCAAGAATAAACGAACGAAAAAGAACAGAGGAAACGAGAGTAAAAGAAGGAGACCGGACCTGGTCGGAGTCGGAAGGAATAAAAGGACAGACGCGGGTGGATTTTCTGTCGGGAAGACGCGCGAAGTGGGTCATCTCTCCAGCCAGGAACGAACTTTGCAAAAGCGCAGAGAGCGAGCTACAGGCAAGGGAAGAGTATGGACAGCGCGGGGAAGGAAGTCGGGAGCCGCTCAGCGAGGATTCACTCAACGATTTGCATAAAGTTTCTCTCCCGAGCGATCCCTGGGAGACCCGAGAGAGGGACTACGAATCGGACGGTGACGTCGGGGAATCGCGGTCCGATATGCGTCGATCCGTCGTCGCTGGAATGTTCGTTCGTCTTTCGGGTCCGCGTAATCGCGCGTTTCTTCTCCTCGTTCCGATCGTCGCGCGTCGGATCGACGAACGGGGAGCTCCGATCGATCGACATCGAGCCTATCGTGGTCACGTGCTCCGTCCACGTGTTGCGCTTCGTGGGACCCGAAGTCGCCGATGCGAACGTCGATCGTCCCTCTACGACCGGCCGTCGATCGGCGGGACGACGTGCCGAACTTCTCGAATGGGTCGTCCTTTCCGTTTTCCGATGGTCTCTCGATCCGATCGAGCGAAGAGGAACCGACCGCACGGAAGAAGAACGAACAGTGCGTACTGCTCGTTTGACCATCGTTTTAATTTCGTCGAATTCGATTTCGAGCGTGGCCGGTCCGACGTTTCGTCGACGACTTTTCGTCTCTTTTTTTTCCTCTCGCGTTCGCTCGGTTTGCTCGATGGAACCACGCTTTTCGGCGACAACTTTTCCGCTTAAAATAACTCGTCTTAACTCAATTATTTCTCGTTAAGTCCGCTCCGGGTCACAGCTTCTTTTTGTCCTCGCCAACTTTTCGAAGCCGCTGGCGAAAGGGACGCCCGAGCGGTCCGAGCGGCCCGAGGCGTGCCGGACGAACGCGAGGGTCGCCAACGTGTCGTTCGATCAATTTTTACGCGGACCTCGACTCGGTTTTTTTCCCGTTTCCTGGTCAGAGCGTTACGGAAAACGCGGGCAACGATAATAGGCGATAATTGGAGAGCAAACCGTCCGGGGTGGGGGGGATCGTACTCGTCGTCGTCGTCGTCGTCGTCTCTCGGACCTCCGGACCCTGGCGGGTGGATACCCCAGATCTACTCGTTTTCACGGACTCGATCGGCACCGGTTCCGCGAAGCTTTCGTTCGCGTCTCTGGTCACGGTGAGGAGAAGGGGAAAACGGCGTGGAAAGCGAGCGGTCGAATACGAAAAAAGGGAAGGCGGTCGGGGAACGTGATTAACCGAGGGGGAAAAGAGTCGCCACGGCTCCCTTTGCGCGTTCAACGGCACGGGATAAGTGTTTGCGTTTTGCAATTACCGCTTCCCGCTGGCAGGCCCGACTCGAGCCAACTCCCGCGAGTAATTGACCCTTCTGGTCGTTTGGACCGCGAGGCACGCGCCAACGACCGGACCCGAGCTCTTTCTCCAATTTCGGAGGTTTCGCTCTCTCGGAATTCGGTGATCCGAGAGAGACGAACACGGTTAACGGCTTCAAAAATCCTTTGACGATAAAATCGGTGATTATACGCGTAGTCGCAGTTGCATTACGGTCGGATCGCGACGGGACAGTCTCGTCGATGAGTGGCATCGAGTGTCCTTAATTCGAGTCGCTTACCGCGTAACGATGCTCGCGAGAACTGTGGCACGCCTTCGAGTTTAGACGATCGCAGAGTTCAGCAGCGATCAGCAAAGACGGTCAGACCGACGCGGTAACATTTCTGTGCGCGTGGTCGTCCGTGTGACGGCAAAGTCGACGGAATCGAGTCTAGGTCGAACAGAGACGAGTCCGAGGAGAGACGGAAAGACGCGGAGGAAAAACGAACGAAAAACACGCCTACAAATTGGCACGCAGCCGCGTGTACGAGGAGAATGAAAAGGACGAAACCGTAAACGAAGTTGCGCGGCACCTGAGCCTCGGCCGTTGAAAAATCGCGTTTGTTCCGGAACAGTAGCGGCTCGGAACGGCCGAGGATCGATTAAAATCGAGGCAGAAATCGAGCGGTCGGTGATCTTTCACCCGGGACGGGAAACGATGCGTCGACGAGAGAACCGATGAATCTCTCGATCGTTGCTACGCCCGCTGGAATCGAATCCTCTTCGAAACTCGTGCGTCGCGCGTCCACGACGATCGTTCACCACGCTCGTCGTCCGCAGAGGTAGCCAGGCGTCGGGGGGGATTTCGGGAACGGGACGAGGGCCGCGTCTTGCCTCTTGCAATTTCCCGGCAACAAAAATCTAATTAACTCGTCGAGACGGGGAGCAGAGAGTCGCGTCCTCGTTTGGCCGCGAGTAAAAAGCGGGAAACAAATTTTCCGCTCTCGCGAGGGAGTTTTTTATTTGCCGGTACGGGTCGTTTAAACACAGCGAGAGAAAGGAACTCGGTCGGAATTGTTCTTATGAAAAATTGAAAAGAGCAACGAAACGAGCGCACGAGGGAAACGCGAACGATTACGCGCGACCCTCGGTCCTCTCGACCGAGAGGAGTCAGGCGATTACGGCGATTACGGCGAAAAGGACGAGGAGCAGGCAGAGGATCGTCGCTACTGGAGTAATTGCCGATGCTCGGATCGTCGCGACAGAGGGTGGCCCAGCCGTGCTCGTATTTACCGCTTTCCCTTTCGTCGCGTGCCAGAAAAATTGGAAAAGCGGCGAGATCTCCGTCCGCTGCAGTGGTCCCGGGAACACCGGCGTACCGGTTGCGAGACCCTTTCGGAGGGAAACCGGCGAATTTTCGAGGATCCCGGGCAACGCGGCAGTGGGCGCGAGTTCGCCTCGCGCCGACCCTGAAACGACGTTCCCACCCGCGCGATACGCGGTAAGGGTGCAACTCGTTCGGTCGTTTCCGCACCTCCTCGTCGACCTCTGCCGCTGCTACTGCTCTGCTGGAGCGCGCACGTCGCGAGTGGGGGAGTACGGGGTAGTAGTAGCTGTGCGGTACGAGCCACGGGACTATGTAGCACGAGCCCTGCACTCGACACTCGGGTCACGCTTGGACACGCGATCGTCGCGCGTAACGCACGCTCGTTGTTACGAACGCCTGGTCGCCACCGCGGCCGGTGCGAGTCATTTTCCTGCGAACCCTGGTGACCCTCGCCATCGTTTCTCTCGTCCCCGTGAGCGAACAGCGACGAGCCGCGAGGGAGGTCAAGGCGAGTCCGGCGAACTTCTCACGATCAGTCCAAGGCTCGACGTCATCGAACAACGCGGCGGTCTTCTCTGCCACTGTCACGGCGGTTTCCCTCGAATCGTCCGGTTCCCAGGACTCACGCTTGTTCGCGTGGTCGTCGTCGTCGTGGACTCGGTCGTGCGCGGACTTTCTCGCGAACCTGCGGTACGACGCTTGACGTCGAGTGCGACGGTGTGCGCGACGTGGTCGACCATAAAATCGAGACTCGGTCTCTCTAGCTGATCATGGATTGGAGAGTGGGTCTGTTCCTCGGCTGTCTGCTCGTAAACGGTGAGTGACTCTGACTCGGAGGACGTCCGTCCTCGACAACATTCGCGGTGCGCGCGTGGTCTCGAGTCCAGGGCGAGAACGACGGTGCGACGCGTCGGATCGCTGCCAATTTTCTTTCTCGCTCGCTTTCGCCCTGCGAAACGTCAGCGTGAACGAGTACGCGTCGTCGAAACGTCGCTCGCGAAAATTTACGACGAACGTGTCGTTACGCACAGATACGACTCGTATCCTTCGTATTTCCCGGCGACGAATCCTACGAAGGTTCGAACAGCGCGGGACGACGAAGCGTCGATCGACCGATCTCGTGAACGCAGCACGCGTTCGGGCATCGTGTCGACGGAAACTCGTTCCGCGGAGACCTTCCCACGTTCCCAGATTCGTTTCGCGACACGGTCGTGTTCGACCCGATCAGGTGCTCGAACAACAGAACAGAATTTCGTCCGTCCTCGCTTTCTCTCCCCGTTCACCCCACGGGCTCTTCTCTCTGGAAACGCGACGAAGGCCGAACACGAGATCCGATCGACTTCGGTGTTCGCGATAACGTCCGATCGAATCGATAGACCGCGCGCGGCACGGCACGCGCGCTCCAATTTCCTGATGGAAGTGGATTAATACGTGTAATTTGATGCAACCCCTGGAGAATCGCGCATCTCGCGACTCGATCTTCCCGCGAGCGATCTCATCTCGTAGCGAAACGCTCGCGACGAATCATGTTCGACGACTCGTATCGATGCGTGGTCGCCACGCGTTTCACGACGCTGGACGCGTCCACCGACGACGATGAGAAAAGTCTCTCGTCAGTAACGTCGACCAGAACCAGATTCGATTTGCGTCCAGCGTCGTTCGGGAACCAGATGAGAAACGCCGCAGATCCGATTAAAAATCGCGCACGCTTTAACGACGCGATCCTCTCAGTTTCGAGAATTGCGCGTGAAAAGAACGTTTCCCAAGATCTATCGGCGGAACCGGGTAACGCGAGAACCTCTAATTATTCCGAGCGGTATAGAATTTACTGTCTCTCTCTCTCTCTCTCTCTCTCTCTCTCTCTCTCTAGCTCTCTCGTCCCGTCGGGAAAGACTCGTCGTTCACGGGGCGTACAGGTGTCGGCACGCGCGCGATCCACTCGCGATATCCCGCCGCTGTGCGACGATAACGATCATAATAATTTAATTTAACGGTCCGCGAGAGAAGGAGGTCACAGTCGCATCGATCTTCTCTGGAGAGCCCGCGAGATGCACCGGGCAAATATTAAAGAGCCGCCACCCTCTCCGGAGCCCCTGGCTCCGTCCTCGAAACACCCACTTACCCCCTGCGTCTTTCTTTTCACTTTTTTCCCCTCCCGTGTCTCCTCGCTGCTGGCTGTCCGTCTTTGGACGACCGAAACCGAGACGGAGGAGGTCGACGGAAACAGGGCCAAGATCGCTCGCTACGAGCACGGGACAGTCTTTTCAACGGGACTGCCGCCGCCGCTGCCGCCGCCGCCGCCGCCGTCCGTGAATCGTAGTTGACTCGTGTCGCGACCCGACTCCGTTCGATTCGACGTAACGATTCGAGGCATCGTCTTTGGCGTTCCAACGTCCGCCTCTGTCCCGCTGTTCGATCGGAGAGACGACGCGTTTACTTGGTTCGCGCGGACCGCGCGTTTCCATTTGTTCGCGGACCTCCCAAAGAATTCCAAAGTCGGCGGCGCGAGGGGGACGCAATAACGTTCAATTACCGCGTCCGTCGCGACGGCTACGGGTCTGTTCGAGTCTTTCCGAGGATTAATGCTCGTTACGGAGGTTAAAGACGACGTTCTCGATGCCTCGAGGCTCCTGCGTGACTCCTGCGGGTTCGGGCATCCTTCTCTTTTATCCCGTAGCCGCGGGTACGCCTTCGAAACGACTCGTCGAGGATGAATCTCGTTCGGCCGAACGCGACCGAGTATCTTTGAACGAACGGGTAGTAGCGCTTCCTCGAATCGGTCGAACGGCCGCTGTTGCCGGCGGGTATCATCAGGATAAAGAACATTTTAATTGACCGAACGGCGGGAGGAAAGCGAAACGGAGAAACGGCGGCGCCGCGAGTCGACCGTCGAAACGAATCGTTCCCCCTCGATCGTTTCTTTGTCCGCGCTCCACCACCGACGGGTCCCAATTTGCCGAGCTTTTTTAAAGCGGCGTCGGCTAATTTACGACTCGTTCGATTTTCCCGGTCCGGTCCGAATTCTCGAGACGCGTCGTCCGTCGGTTCTTTCAGCTTCGCGTGTAAAAGTGGTCGTACGCGCCTTCGACTTGGGCCGAAACGTCCGATTTTACGGGATTACGGAACGGGGAAAAATGACGGTAGAAATAAAAAATATACGTAGTCGGACGGACGAGTGGACGGTAGGTAGGGCGGTCCGGTCGCGGAGCGATCGTCCGGGAGGGCGCGGGTGAAAATTTTTCAACGCGTCACGATACGCCGCGTGTGGCCGAAATACACACAACAGATGGTACTCGTCGTACATGGGCGTGCCGGTTTAATCGCTTAAAATCGTCGTTAATTGAAAACGAGTCAATTTACGCGTAACGCGAGACCACAGCTGGGCGACCGCGCGCGCCATCGGAGCCGTCGTCCTTCGAACGCAACGAGCCCACATCCGGTCGGACGACGATCGTCACGCGGGTGTGCGTTTCCGTGGAAGCCAATTGTTTTCACGGACCATCTCCGATTCCCGTGAGCATCGTTCGCAGATCGATTCGAGACCTTTCCAAGAGTCCGAAGCGTTCGTACGCCGAAAGCGGCTCTCTCTCTCTCTCTCTCTCTCTGTTGGCCGTAACGAGAGGACGACGTCGGTCGAGTGAACTTTGCATAAATTCAGACTCGGAAATAGAAAGTGACCACTCCGACGAATAATAATCCGACGAGTAAGCGAGTCGACCGACCGTCTCTGGACTCAACTAGCAGAGACCGACGAAATTTCGTAGTTTAGAACTCTAGCCTTAGTGCTCTCTCGCTCTCTGACCGAGAGGTACTCGCGCCGCCCGTATCGACGTTCCAGTTAATCTCGAAATTAGTACGTCGGACGAAAAACGGTCGGACCTGCGTTCGTCGAGCGGTCAAGAGCGAAGCAGGAATCTAACACGGTAAACTGGAGAAAATTCTCTTTACTTGGTCGCGCTCCGTCGATCGAACGTCGCCTTTTTATTATTTGACGGGATCTGAGCACGGGGTGGGTCGACACGCGGGAGATCGCTAGGGTAAAATGAGCCGCTGGAACGGGGAACGGGGAACGGTTTTGTTATCGCGTGCCGGCTAAATGGTTGTACCGTTTTCTTTATTCTTTTTCGACTCCCCTTCTTTTTTCTCTCGTTTTCATTCTCTGTTTAAATGAAAATTCATACGCGTCTGGTAGCGCCGCGCTAGTAATTTGTCCGCCGGTTCCCGCGGATCAATAACCTACTTTTATGATTAATATATATACCGTACAACCGTCCGGGATTATTCGAATGTTCGCTTTAATACGAGCTGCACGGGCCGCGGTTTTAATATCCCGCTCTCGGACGAGGCAGAGCGAAAGAGAAAGAGTAAGAGAGAGAGAGAGAGAACCCGCTTCTCGTGATGCAGCCAGCTGTCCGGCCAACGGATAACAAAATACTATGCGACTCTGAATCCCCTCTCGTATTCTTACGGTGGTGAATCGGAACTGTGGACAGAAAAATCGGCGGTGCAGTCCCGGTCCGAGACAAAACCGACGAGTTTCCGCGAGGTGTCATCGGCGCCGTCGATCGGAGGACGACGACGGACGTCTGAGGGAAAGGGAGAAAGACGACTCGGGGGCGGGTTAATTAGAAAACACGAATCCAAGGTTGGAAAAATCTGAGCACTCGACGAAACAACAGGGGCATTAGGAGCATTGTAGGAAAAGTGGAACGGTAATTTCCGTTTCCCGGCGAGTTCCCGGGTTATTTCGAGACCGAATTACTCGCCTCTTCGATACCACCCACCCTCCTCCGTTCGCTGCTGCTGCTGCTGCTGCTGCTGCTGCTGCTGCTGTTGCCCGAAAACCGGGAACGGGAGAGAATCGTGTGTACGCGCGCGTCTTTTCATCGACGGGTCCCGACCCGGTTTTAATTAATCGCGTTCCCGTGTGCGCGGCTCGCGCGCGATTATCGCAACTTCTCTCCGGGTAGGACGAGTTCGAACCATTGTTCAGCCCTTTGTTCCGTTCCGTTCCGTTCGTTCTCTACCCTTCGACGAACGACGATCGACCGTCGACGAAGGAGTTTAACGAGGCCGATCTCGCGGATACCGTTAACCCCTCGACGAGATATTCGGTTTTCGCGTCTCGTCCCGGTCCGGTTTGCTTCTTTCGAGTCGCGAGAAAAATCTGGAAGTGGGTCGAGGTTCTTTCCAACGGGGAGCAGCGCGCGTTTCGACGGTCGCCGCCGCCAACAGTCCCGGGCCGACCCCTCCGCTTCGGGCGGAACGGCTTCCGTGTTTGGAAAATAAACCCGGGAGTACGTCTCTCGCGGTTTCGCTCCAGACGCGGCACGCGCCACGTTTTCCACCATCTCCGGAACGTAAATATTTTCGTCGGCGATGGTCCACGAACTCAGAACGGCCCCTCTTTCGGAGAGCCCTTCCGTTTCTGGTAACGGGTGCCTGCGTTTCGCGGCGACCAAAACCTTCTTTTCCTCTCGTTTCTCCTTCTCGATACGGGATCGACTCGTCGAGTTTCGAGGCAAATTATCTCGACTTGGAGAGGAAGCGACAGATCTCGACTCCTTTCGAAACTCCGCGATAAAAATTAAATGCAATTTCGGTGTAGCGTGACCTCGCGGCAGACCCGACCGACAAACGGAATTCTCCAGTAACTTCTTCCAGACTCGTGTCTCGCCTGAGACGTGATTCGTGCGACTCGGAGTAAGTAAAGCGAACTTCCAACTTGTTTTTCGGGACAGACACCAATTTGTAAACACGATCGCGTTCCCTCGAACTTTCGAGGATCGATCGTGGAGATCAGGGGGCCGTCGACTCGTTCTCCTCGTTTAAGTCGGGGCCAGCACCCACCGCCAGTGAACAAACAGTTCGTTTCACCGCTAACGAGACCAAGTGTGTATCGCAGCGATGCATCATCGTTTCCGTCGTGCGATAACGTCGACCATCGTTTAGGAATTATTGTAAAACGTATTACTGCCGATACGGAGGCGGCTCGTTTTTCTCCCCGATGGGTGGACGTTTCTCCCGAGTCTCCCGGACGCGACCAACGACCAGAAGCCAGAGGGAAATTCGTCCGTTTTCAATTCGACGCTAATCTACGCGGATCGGTTTCCTCGATCGGAAATTAGCGAACAACGAGACGCGTTGACGACGCCTGTTACGCGGACGACGACCGTACGTCGTCGGCGAAGCGACACCGTTTCCCGAGCATCGTTCCATCTATTCGTGTACGCGTCGATCGAAACAATTGAGAGCTCGATGAACACGCGTAGAGGGAGAAGATTATTCGCGATCAGGACTGAACCGTGGATTTTTCCACGAAATAAAACGTCGATTAGCGAAGAATAAAGCCCGAATCTCCGTGAGTCGACAAATTTTTTTGTTGGCGAGGAACGTCGTAAGGAGGGCTGGCCCGTATCCATCGTCTCGACAGGGTTACTCGCGTGGCAGCTACTCATTCGTCGTCACCGGGACGGGACACTGGCGTGACCAGGACCCAGACCGAAGGCTCGGTGACTCCTTTTCCACCCGGCGAACCTCCTCTTTTTTATTTACGATTCGACCTCTAAAAACGACCACGCCCTCCGTGTCCCATCGCCACCGAGGGTTTCCCATTTCCGCCGATGATTCGGACAAGGAGCGCGTGCGGTGACGATCGACCCGTTCACGCGATCCTCGTCGTGAATCCTGCCACCCGCCGCACCGTACATCTCGCGCGAGATCGCTTTCTCGCACGCTCCGCGCCACGCCCTTCCTGATCGCAATTTTTTTTTTATTTTTTTTTTAATTTTTTTTTTTGCCCTCGCCTGCCACCTGAGTACGCGTACGTGTCGTGCCAAAGCGTCGTCGTTCCCCGTAGACCTCCAAGTACGCGCGGAGAGTTAAAGGATTCGTGCCGCCGACAGATTCTCCCAGGGCGAACGAATTTCACGTTCGCCCGCACTCGAACGCGGTGAGAGAGGAAACGGAACGAGCACGCGATTCTCCCTGAGAAGAATGAAACGCGCGGCCCGGCCCCTGGGTCGAACGAAAGGTGGGAACGCGGTTTTTCAGCGTGGTCACGCGTTTCAAACGTCGCTCGTCGACGGGCAGCGCGGTACGCAGTTTCCGGCGGACACGAGGTGCGTGACACCGGCAAAAATTCTCGCGGCAAACGCAGAAACACGCGGCGGACGAGAGACGTGAGTCTACTCCAGACGCGGCATCGCACGTCGCGCGCGCTCCCGCGTTCAGCCAATTCTCCAACGATCCGCGACGTTCTCGCGATCGAATCAGGTCTCCGTTTACTCTTCGGGGATCTGGTATCGTTTTCTGGAAACGGTCGCGTTCGTCCTGTAGGGTGTAGGGTCTGGTTTCCTCTTCCGCCGCGAGTTTCCCTTCTATGTCCGACACGCGGAACGGAAAGAGACGACGACGACGCGAGAGCGCAAGAAGCGGATCGAAACGGAGAGAGACAGAGAGAGTGGTACGGGTCGTCTGCACGCACGTTTACACGGAAGCCAATATTTGCGCGGTGGAGTCGGCATCGGTTTCCTTTGGTCGGACGGACCTCTCGATTCGGCGTCGTGTTTATCGTGCAAACGAACGACGTTCCCGGGCGCCGAGTCCCGGAAGCTCGGTAACGACGGCTCGTAGGTATCGGACGGTGAACGACCAACTACTCGATCCGGATAAATAAAGCGAAGATAGCCGAGAAAGATACGTCCGCGGTTTGCCGATCGATCGGAAACCAATTTCTCGGTCGATCGCCGTTCCTCTCCTTTTCTCGTGACGCTCTACGCGACATCGATGATACCGTTCCAACGGCGAGGCGTTGCCCTCGGTCTAAAACCGATTCGAGTCACGAGAACTTCCGGAAAGTTTGCGGCAACTCAAACGTTTTCCAGGCAATTCGATTGGATGACGATCTCGTTCGGCCGTCGTCGAGACGCTTTTTCGCGACAGAAACTTCTCTACGTCTGAGGAACGACCGCCGTCGAAATTTCGAGATCGAACGACGGTCGTGAAACGATCTGTTTCCCCGATAGAAATTATCGCCGCGGAGAGGGCCGACGAAATGGTTAGGGCGTCAGGCAAGAAGACCGCGGGCCGACTCTTTTCCTCCGGGAGGTTGAATCGAACGAGTCATTTGTCATGTCCCGATAAAGATCGCGAAGGGGCGCGCGTTCGTCATCGAAACGAACCCTCCTCTCCCGTCGCCCGTCGCTGCTACGTGATCGCGCGCCTGGCGACTGCTTTCAAAGACGATAGAATTGCGCGGTGAAACAGAAATACGGAAGAGGTAGCCTGGCCCGGTTCGGTTCCGTCGGTCACCAGGTTCCGCGCGCGCGCGCCAGAGGACGGAGGGACGCGAGGAAGGAAGGAAATCCCATGGAACGGCCGTGGAACGATAAGTTCTGCGGATGCAACGTATCCGGTAATTTGGCATTGTCGGTGACGGGCGCACGGTGCGTCGTCAATGGGTGCACGCAGGTAGAACGACGCATAACGCCCTCGTTCCGTCCTCGTCTTCGATAATTTCCGATCGTCCTTCGTCGCGTATCGCGTACGCTTCCATTTTTCTCCGAATCTTGCCGCGCGCACGCATCCGTCTATTGTTCCGAGAGGCGCGGCGCGATCTCTCCAACGATCACCGTCTCGCGTTCTACCTGTACGCGACCAAGACCGAAACCGTGAAACGGACAGTATGCAAATTTATACGGCAGATTTTACGATCGTCGAACGCGAATATATGTATATGGAAGACGAGTCGGTCGAAGCCCGGCGGTCCATCGACGCGTCGCCGCGCTTCCCCTTTTTTTTTTTACCTTTTCCGTTTTCGTTCCAGCCCGTTCGTTCAAAGTTCTATGGGAGAGGCGAGAAAGGGACGAGGGGAGATAGACGGTATCGAATCACGGCAGTCGTAAATTTTCCGAGCCGCGTTCGATCGAACCTCGGCCGTAATGTGTACATTTATGCGGTCGCTTTCATTCGCGAACCGGTAGATGCGTGACCTCAACGCCGAATCGGTTCGCGCGCAGTTCACGCGAGATGAGGAGAATTTTACGCGTTTCTAGCAACGTTTCGTTCGTCAGTTTCGAACTCTTGCAAATTCGATTCGCCCTCGAGGAGACGCGTAGGGCGCGCAGCGTCGGGAGCTGCGGTCCTTCGTCACGATCGTCGATACTCCCTTTCGCGCTGGCACTCGTAGCACAGGGGCGCGTGAATCGAACGCGAGGATCGAACAGGACCCGGAGGAAGAGACCCTTGGTGGTCGTTTCGACTTACGACTCGTGCCATCACCGTGGAACGTATGCCGCGCCGTACGCGTCGGCTTGTACGTTCGACGAGCGTGAGGAACAGGAATTGGCGCGCCTCGACCCCGGTGAATCGACACCGTTTGCCCTTTGCGCGACGACGACGAACGCGCGGGTTCTCAGATGCGTGGTGGTTAGTCGACTGGCATATGCCCGGCTTCGCTCACGGATACGGTGTACGATTTCCGTAAAACGACACCGAGAACCGGGACTCGGAGCGAAATTAAGCGACTGGCCAGACACCGCGCGACGCACCCGCGATATGCCCTTTTCTCCGTCCGTTTCGTTTCGTTTCGTTTCGTTTCGTTTCGTTTCGTTTCGTCTCGTTGGACCCTGTCGCGTAGGGTGGGAAGGGCTTCTTTCAGGGAGCCGATCTCGGAGATATCCAATTGTCCCCGCGCGGATTTCTCGATTCCGCGTCCGTCGAAGCCTCCCGTGGATTAGCTAGGGAAACCGCGTCCGTATCGGGTGACGAGACCCCGACAGGTTTAACGCGACGCGGCGCGAATCAAAACCGATACAACAGAAACGAGAGACGATCGTCCTACGACTCGCGTACCGCGCGTACTTGCCCGTGTTTCCGGATTAATTACCAGCGATCAGCGAGAGGTTCCTTTATTACCTATTCCTCCTGATTAACCGACCAACGAGCCAATCGCACGCTAAGGCTGGCAGCGTCACGCGCTCGTTTCCTTCTCGATTTAACTTTCGCCGCGACTCCCGCGCGCGAACGCGAGTCCGGAAGTACGCGTATCCTGGAGTACGCGAAACGGCGCCAGGGAACGAGATATCAGTCGCTTCGATAATGATCGTCGCGAGAGCGTTCGTCGAACCGAGTTAACTTTAATTCGATTCCGACTTGTCACCGTTTACCGTGCAAATCGAAATTGGAACCGTGAATGGTGGTGGCCGGTAGGGGAGGGTAGGCAGGCAGGCGAGGGTGCCTCCCCGTAAAGAGGAACAACGTCGTCGACCTAATTAACGGAAACGCAAACTCGGTTGGGCGTGCACGTACCTGTGTGTTCGTACACACACCGATTCTCTCCCTCTGTTTGAAACGTAAAGTACTCGGCGCGATCTAACCCCCGGATACGATAAGAGCGAGTCGTGTGCGCGCTTATTCATCCCCGTTGCTTGCCACCGCTGACGACACGCGGTACGCGACGCTCGTTCCGTGCTCCGGTCGGTAGACAGAAATCGGTGGAGGAACGATAGAGGCGCGGGTGCGTCGCGTCGTGACGCGACGACGGGTGTCCGGGACGCGTGCTCGCTACGACTGACTCACCGCGTTCCAAACGGACCCCCCGTCGTTCGACGTGCACGAGTCGTCGTATCACCGGTAGCGTAACTCGAATGAATCATGTTCGGCCCACACCCCTCTCCGCGGGAAGTAGAGAAAAGCGCTGGCACGATCCCTCGAGAATCTCACTGGCACCGTCGAATCGTTTCGGTACGAGTGTGCTCCGGTAGCGTGTATACGGTGTTCCTCCGATACGTCGTCGATCGGGCATCGTTTCGCGCGATTCGTGTCCACGGTACCCTTTTTACGGTCTCGCGCGGCACCGGACTTTATCATCTATTTCTTTTCTCGCGCCCGGTGTCCCGTCTTTTCACCCCGTCGCTCGTTATCGAACCTTCTCATCTCTATCCATCACCATCGTATCCATCTTTCACCAGTCACGCGGCGACCGACCATTTACATCGCCATTCAGGGTTCGGCCTGCCCTTCTTTCTCATAGTTTCCTCTTCTTCTGTCTCCTTTAATGACCACTCGCTCGCTATCTCTCCCTCGGACGAGCCGACGTGATTCTTTTCTCCTCGCTTCCTCTCTTCGTCTTGTCCGACGGTACTCCTTCGACCCTGGACACCGCGATTCTTCGTCGATCGCGACCTCCTCGGCGTCGTCGACGGAAACATATTTGTTCCGTTCGCACGAGAAACGTCCCCGGCGACTTTCAGCACGCGTCACTGTCCAGAGTTTAAGGAATTCCGTCGTCTCTGCCGGTTCTCGACCTCGACCTACGGCCGTTCGCGTTCGCATCGATTTCTCGTTCGTCTCGTTCGTCTCGTTCGTCTCGTCGTTCGACGCCCCCCGTTGAGCCGAACTTGCCTCGCGGCCGAGAGTGAAGAGACACCCCGTTCGTCGAATTCGGCGAGGCATACGTAAGAGTCGTCAAACCGGAGACAAAGCCGCGATTCTCCGGAGCAGGTATCGCGGCCGAACCGTTTCTCCCTCGTGTTCGTAGAGCGCCACTACACTCCCTGCCACTGTATGTATAGAAGGCGGAAGACGGCCCGATCGTCGATCGTTCCTCCCTTCGAGCGACTCGGACGTGATCGATCGCGCCGCTGATACGGGTCTTGGCGAGAAGCCGTGGCTCTCGCGGGAGAGAGTATCTCTGCGGTGGACTTGCGACCGACTCGGGCAAAAGTACCACGTTGAGAACCGACGACGATCGCCTCGTTTCCATTTCAGACGCGGTCTCGCTCCGGATGCTGGAGCTGGTGGTTCCCCAGCACGTGGTCCGGGGTCAGAACATCAGGTTGGAGTGCAACTTTGACCTGGACGGTGAGGCGTTGTACTCGGTGAAATGGTACAAAGACGGGAACGAGTTCTATCGATACGTGCCGCAGGACAGGCCGCCCGTGCTCGTCTTTCAGCTGCCGGGTGTCACGGCGAACGTAAGGAATCACTTTGTATTGATTTTTTCTTCCCTCCCCGTTCCCAGAGCTCGCCCCCTCCCGTGCCTCGCGCCGCAGCCATGCCGCTTTCTATTTAAAGCGCCGACGTATTTTTTCTCTTTTTTCTCTTTTTTCTCTTTTTTCGTTTCTTCGTTTTTATCACGCTCCATTATCCGGTTTCTCCCGTAGACCCGTCCGTTTCCTGTCCGGTGCGCAATCTACTTTAGCCGCAATTACCGACGATGCGCGCGTCCCGTTCGCCGATAAACGAAAACATATGGTTTTAATCGCGCACCTACACCTTTTCTCTCGTGTCCAGATTCACAATTCTACCGAGAGGTCGGTCGTACTCTATTCCGTCAACCTGATGAGCACCGGAAGATACAGATGCGAGGTGTCAGCCGAGGCGCCGTCCTTCCAAACGGTCTCCGATCACTCGGACATGCTGGTAGTGGGTAAGACGTTTTTACGGCTCCCCGAACAGGAAGCATTTTTTCTGCCTAACGCAAATATCGCTGCTCGAAAATAGAGACGTTTTAGCTCGCGTCGTCGTTAAGCCGTTGTTCGGCTCGCGACGTGTCGCGGCGAAACCGCGTATTTCTTTCTATTCTATCTATTCTATCTATTCTTTCTGAGACCGAGGAAAATGTCGACTTACAGCTCTACCGGAAGACGGGCCCGTTATCACCGGCAGACCGGGGAGGCCTCGTTATCAGGTCGGTGACGTGGTGCGGTTCAATTGCACTTCGGCCAAGTCGAAGCCAGCTGCCATGCTCAGCTGGTTCATCAACGGGGAGCCCGTAAGTGTACGCGAGAACGCTCGGACCTTCATAATATTTTCGTGGGAAAACCGGCCACATTCTTCTGACTCTTCCCACTTGGATCACCCTCCTTCCTTTCTTCCACCAGTTCTACTCCCGTCTCACCGTCCACTTTGCTCCGCGCGTATATATTGATTTTCGAAACGGGCATAGCGTGCCGTCGCATCAAGGAACGGTATTCCGTTAATTGGACGAGCGAGGCGGATCGTTTAAACCAGCTAATTGAAGTGTTATAAATGGTAACCGTCCGCCATCATCGTAGATTGACCCTATGGGTGTTGAACGGCCAGCCAGCGAATCTCGTCGTTCGGCTCCCAATGAGTATCGTTAGTGACCGTCGATCGATCGATCATCCAACCGTAATTTTATCTCGCGCATCGCGCCGCAGTTTCCGAAAGTTCACCGAGAAAGTCACCACCCTCCCGTGCCGCGTTCTCGTGGCGCACGCAAACCTCGCGGATCTGGCGCTCTTCGTAGAAGAGGCGAGTGTCGCCGATCGGGTAAACCGTAAACGGAAGTCGTAATTTAAACCCATCCGCGGCCGCTCGTCCAGGCGGAATTGCAAATTGACCCTGTGCTCGCCGACGACTCCTCGGCGAGGCACGACGAGGCGAGGGACGTAGAGCCCCTCTGTTCTTTTTTCTTTTCGGATCGTTTCAGGTCGACACGCAATACTTGAGGGGGCCTCACATCGTAGAAGTGGATCGCGAGGGTCTGGAGACGGCGGTGCTGGGTCTGGAGTTTCGTCTGCGTACGAAGCACTTCAAGAGGGGTGACTTGAAGATCAAATGCCTGGCGACGATAGCGACCGTATATTGGAAATCGAACGAGCTCAGCATAGAGGGTGAAAGGCCCCTCAAGATGCCGGTCATGGAGAGCAGGGAGACAAGGGCGCAAGGCCACACGCACGCGGAACATATCTTAGGTGGTACGCGAAAAAGTAACGACGTCCGTCGCGCTCGTAATCGGTCGAGTCACTTCTCGGGACGTCGCGTCGCTGCCTCCGCCTGAGTGACCAACACGAGCGTACGTTTCGTCGTGAAACGTTCGTTCCACGAGATCGTTGCCAAGAAAAAAAGGTCAGGCTGCCCGGACCGTTCGGAATCAGCGAAATACCCCCGTTAGAAAGACACCGTGGCAACGAGTCGGAGGCACGTTCATTTGTCGACGATTCGCTGACTCACGATTGTCCGGTTTGTACGTCGGTGAATCCAATTTCGTCGTCGATACCGATCGAATCAGAGAGCAGCGACGCGACCTACCGATTCTTCACTCGAATCTGCTCTCCGTCGTCGCACCACGCGCGACACCGAAACTTCCCCGATACGAACCGCGTAGGCCGATGTTTTATTCTCACCTTCCTCTTCGATCGAACGATTCGATTTTTCTATTGCAGGAAGCGGAAGCATCGCGCTGGTACCCTGCTGCGCCTTGCTGGTAACGACGAGTCTGTTGATTCTGCGATAAGGAGACCAAGTGGGACCGCCGACGCCGCCGCCGCCGCCGCTTTTCGAGCTCATCCTTTTTCCGGCCTCTGCATCGTGCGGCGCGCAACGCGCGGGAGCACCCCGTGCACTCAATTATCCGTGTTGTTTCTATTTTTTATAATCGCAGTCATCGGAATCGGTCGGACGACCGGTACCGTATTCTTAACGACCGACGTTCGTCGGCACGTTAGAACGTTAGGGGATGAACGTGTAAATTCGTACTTAGGGAAGCAATTCCTAAATCTTTACGTACCTTCGACCGACCTTTGTACACTTTATACTTTCAACGTTCCCTCCCACCCGTGTTCGCGTCGTCGAGTATGTTACATAGCACGTGTGCGTGTTCCAAGAAATTTCCAATTGTCGTTTCTTCATTGTCGTTTTCTAAAGAAGGTGCGCAACGATTTACAAGACCGTGTGAAAGGTAATTCGAAAGATTTTTATCCCGAATTTGAGTGAGTAGCTTCCATCGGAAGTGTCCGTCATCTTCGGACTCTCCACTAATTTTCACCTTTCGTACTTTTCCTTTCCCCCTTGTCCTCGTCCGTTTTACCGCTAGGAAAGGGCTCTCCTTTCGATTCCCAGCGAGAGGACGGCCGAATAACATTTATATTCTAATCGAATCCGCGTTGCGTGCGTGTTCTGCATGTGTCTGCGTGCGTGTGTGTGTGTGTGTGTGTGTGTGTTTCTATCGTTCGGTCAAAGAGAACCGAGAACAATGAACGTTTCTCTTTCGTCGTAGCTTTTATCGATCTAGTCGCTATTAATCAATCGCAGAGGTACATAATAATACGTTATCCTAGAAATTACGAGTCCGCGTTCGCGCGCGGCGGGTGTGTTTTACCAAAGAACGTTTCGAAGCGTCTCGCACGCGTTAACATAGACGGACAAGCAACATTCCTGTCGTCGGATCGTATTACGAGCGTAAGAGCGAACAACGGGCGCCGCGTAGTCCTAAGGTATTTTCCAAGGAAGATCATTCTGTATATATGTACATAAATTTATTGAATCTGAGTTCTATCGTAATTTAATCGTTAGTCCTCGGGACGAGGCGAGCGACTTCAATTATAAATTACCATGAAATACCTGAGTTTTGAGTATAAACAGATTGTAAAAATTAATGATACCAAGTAAAGAGACGGAACGTACGGATGTCAAAGGGCATACGTACGATCGTTGTATTGGCTATACGTATAGTCAATACCAAAAGTTTGTGTACCTTAGAAAAACGCATTTCCGGTAATTAAAAATAGTGCACTTTTCTTCAAATTTCGATACTTAATGAGTTACATATGATTATTTGGCATTTTATTGATGTTGACAGAATTCGACCATTCCAGCGTCGAAACAGCCAACTTTTGGAAAAAAATTTCGTTTTTCCTCAATAACTCCTAAACCCTTGAAGATACGGAAAAATTGCATAGGACCTTTCTTGTAGAGGACGACGAGACCTACAATTTCTGTATAACAACTTTTTGCTAGCGTCAATAGTTTACGAGTTATTGACGAAAAACGAAAAAACAGTTTTTTGCAAATTACTCGTAAACTATTGATGCTAGCGAAATGTTTTTATACAGAAATTGTAGATCTCGTCATCCTCTACAAGAAAGGTCTGATGCAATTTTCCCGTATGTCCAACGGTTTGGGAGTTATTGGCGAAAAACGAAAATTTGGAAGAAATTGAAGGGGTACCCNAAATCTCGGAAAAATCGAAAATTTTTTTTTATTATTTATTATTAGCAAAGTTCTTCCGACATCTGATTTCTTTTTAAAAAATGCGTTTCTAAAGTGCATAAACTTTTGGGATTGACTGTTTAGCCAATACATCCTTAAAAAGAGGTAGGATTGGAGAGGCACCCGTCGATGAAAAACCGATGCCGCTTTCTCGGCGGCGAGATTTGCGAATATTTGTCCGGCGATTTGGCGAAGAAACTAGAGATCTTTCGCGTCCCCTTCTCCTTCTCCGTCTCTTCGTCCCAATCGACGGACAACGCTCTTTTCTCTAAAACAATTTCAGCGGTAGACCAACTGAACCTGACGACGGTCGGAAAGCCGAACACGGGATCCACGTTCTCCAGAAGCCACTGCTTGGTCACCGGGTCGGTGGGATAACCGCTCCCGAAATTATTCGATATCGATCCCTCGCGGAACTGCCAGGCTCTTATGGCGTGATCGCGGGACACCTTCGCACAGATACTAGCCGCGCTGACGATGGGATACGTCGAATCGGCCTTCTTCTCCACTTTGATCTTTATACCCGGGAAAATGTTCTCCAGCATCGACTGATATTTCTCGGGTTTACCCACCGTGTCCACGTAGATCTCGGCTATTCTCGCTCCGCTCTCGATCACTTTCTGCGCCAGGTTGATCGCGGAATTCATCGACACCTGGTTCAGCGACGTCTTCGCGCGCCGATACATGCTGTTCGAGATCGTGTTCGGAGATATCGCGTCCACGGCCCAACCGATCTTCTCGCGTTCCTTGCACACTTTATCGAAGATCTCGTCCCTCTTTTGTTCGGTCAAACTTTTCGAATCGGCGCAACCGATGTCGACGAGAATCTGCTTCTCGGACAAAGGCGCGTACGACACTCCGTAGACCATGGGCCCGAGAACTGGCCCACGGCCAGCTTCGTCGATGCCCAGCTGACACGGTTCCCTTTTGCATACTTCGGGTACCTGAACAACGTGAATAGTTGAACGCGCGTTAATGCACGGCATGTTCGTTCGTTCGAAATATCGAACGTCGATCTATATTACAGCTACGGTACGGCATCGTTACGCGTCGAAGAAAACGAAAATGCCTTGTTTGCCCGAGCTGTCCAGCAATAAATTCTGACATACCTCTGACAAATAAACCTTGTCAACGCTGTGATCCCAGGCTTCGAAGTACGGTGTCAAGTCGTCTTTGCAGTTAATTCTAGCCACTTCTCCGTCGTAGTTAACAGTCGTTTTTGCAGATTCCGTTTCGTTAACCTCATCCATCTCCGCGTTGCGTTTTCGCGGTTCTTTCCAACCTATCGTCAACTCCGACCGCGACCACGACGTAATTCAAACTGATTCAAACTGCGAACTACGATCCGCCGAGGTTCGTTCGCTGGTAACGGCGGGCTGACGCGATCGACGCGACTCTGCATGTCCGATGGACGGTATTAATACACGTTTTCACGGGCCGGAACGGTTGCATTCATGAGAAGGCATCTTAAAGAGCGGAACGCGTAGATAAATAAAATGGCCGTTCGACCGTTCTTTTCGGTACGGTCCACTGTGGGTACGGTGTTCGAAGGAAATTGAATCGCGAAACGTGGTATCTCGAGAATCGTCGTCCAAGTCGGGAGAGCGAGAAATTATGGGTGAACGTATGTGAACGTCGACGGGGCTCGATTCGAATCGAAGGCTTGCAACAACGTTCCTAATTCGTGATTCGTGGTGGTCGATTCTTCGTCGCCACTCGCGACAGTGTCTTGTTTCGCTGTTTCGCTGTTGAACACGGCCGATGCGCTACGATGCTGTCTAGGCCCTCGTAGATCTCGACACGAAAAAGCGTTCGCAGCAGTTTCGATCATTCCGACAGGCGTTCACCGTCCCATTTGTTAAAGGATAGAACGTTCGGAGAGGAAGAACAGAAGTTGGAACGAACGTTGGATCTCGTTCCGTGTCGTTTCGCATCGAAGCAAAGACGAAGACGACGAAAACGATCGTGGTTCGACTCGAGGACGAGCGACTCGGGAAGAGGGAAAGTAACAATAGTGTGAGGTAGAGTCGGTGAGAGGATGGCATCGTCGATGGTGGCCGTTCCCTCGGGAACGGCGTCTGTCCAAGGCGGTGGTACCGGCGGTGGTATCGGTCAGAACGAAGAAACGGAGAACGGCGATGTGTTCGGCGAGAGAAACATGAATTCGGTGACTGGTTGCAACGAAACTTCGAGCCCCGGGGACGCACTAGAGGAGCTGAACTGTGGTACGGGCGAGACCGGTGATCAGGAATGCGCCATTTGCCAAAGCAAACTTTGTTCTCCGAGAGTGCTCTCTTGTCTTCACGTGTTTTGCGAGGCTTGTTTGGACAAGCTTCTGATGGACGAGGCGGGCGACTCCAAAGTCAGCTCCGTCCTCGTCTGTCCTCTCTGTCAACAAGAAACTTCCATTAGTTCTAAGGGTGCCTCGTCGCTGACGTGCGACTACGTTTTGACCAACATACTGGACATGTCCGCGATCGAGAATATGGCTGTTCTCTGTACCTCCTGTAAAGCCAAAGAAAGTGCCGTAGCGCGCTGTTCGGACTGTGCCAACTTCTTGTGTCCGAACTGTAACACAGCGCATCAGTTCATGAGATGTTTCGAGAGCCACAAGGTTGTGGCCTTCGAAGACTTGAAGCAATCCAACGAAGCTATACCGATACACAAACCTATTTTTTGCGAATATCATCCTGCTGAGAACATGAAGTTTTATTGCTACACTTGCCAGGTAATTATCATAGTTTCCTTCCAGTGTTCGGTCGATCCTTTTCCCAAGCTATCTCCCCGTGTTCTCATCGTTTCAATTTCTCTGTCGTTTCGCTCAGGAACCTATATGCAACGAGTGTCTGCTCGTCGAACACAAAGCCCCGGACCATCAGTACGAGAGAATAATAGACGCGGAACCACGCCAAAAAGAGGAATTGATCAAGTTGATGAAGGAGAGTAAAGCGAGGATCGCGGACTGCGATCAAGTCTCCGCGCAATTGGACAATGCGCTCAGCGAGCTTCAAGCGCAACACGATCAAGCCAAGGATCTGATAGTGGAGACGTTTCAAAGTTACAAAGCCGTGCTAGAAAAATGTCGGGACAACGCCTTGATGGAGCTCGAAAAGTTACATTCGAACAGGGAACTGGAGATAATGGACACGTTTCATAGGTCGGTAACGTACACTTGGATTGGCCTGTTCGCGTGTATGTGTCGATCGTCAGTTTCAAATCGATCGTTTCGGTGTAGCGTCGAGAAGACCATGGAGAAGATCGAGGATGCGTGTCGGTTCACCTCCAGACTCCTCGAGCACGGTGACGCCGTGGAGATTCTCGCGCTTCGTCGCATAGTTGGAACGCAGTTGTTGAACTTGATAAAGAACACGCCGAAGCCGAACGTCACATTCTCCATACAATTCCAAACGGACTACGATCAGTTCGAGAAAACAGTGAAGGTGAGTCTTATCACGCGTTTACACGTGCGTGGCCACACCGTTCGGAATTGACGAACGTGCACCAAATGTGTGTCGCAGGAAGTGTTCGGGAAATTTCACACGGAGAGCACGCCACCGAGGAAGCCCACTCCCGAACCAATCGCGACGATGCCGTCGACAGCGGCAGCAGTAGGGGTTTCCAACAACCAGCAGGTCGTTCACGCATCGATGGGGAGTTGCCCGCGTTCCATCAGCACGAGATCCCCCATTTCTCTTCCCACCTCGATGCAATCTTCCTTCGAAGGTGAACCCCCGTTCGTTATACCTCCAACGTCTAGTCCACAAAATATTCCACCGCCGCCCCCTCCCGTCTCCCTCCCGCCAGGTCCCATCCACGGGCTCACCAGTATTCAGGAGTACAATCTGCAGCAGTTGGCCAGTTTGGCAGAGAAGGTCGACATGGACGCGAACGTGGTCGGGCCTAGTTCGAATCCCAGTCCGACACCGCCGTTCACGCTGGCGGATCTGTTTGCCGGCGATCTAAGCTCGACCAGTCACGCGATCAATAATTTACAAGCCCTCGCGAAATTGGGAAACACGCTTGGTAATCAAGGTACGTGCGACGCGCCGAACCACCACCGGGTTCGTTGGAACCCGGACGGAACGACGTACGACGTAAGTCGTCGTAACGATCTCGTCTCCCGTTCAGATCTTGGAAACAGCAGCATCAACGGTGGCAGCGGTCTGGTGCTGGGCAGAGGTCCTTCGCCGGCCATCGTCGATTCACCGAACTTGAGTCTAGCCGCCAACAGTTTGTTGAACGGGGGATTTCAGTCGTTGTCCTCGTCCACCTCGCCGATACTCTCGCAGGGTGCTGGTGGTGAGTACACACGTGTACGCGCTCGAGTCAAACACCGACAGACGAAAACGATCGATCGATCGTCGGTTCGATTGGTTGCAGACGATTTAAGAGGAGATTCCATGCATAACATGCCCGTAGTGGTAGGGAACACCGTTGGGAGCGTGGCCGGTTCCGGATCCGGCAATTACGCTCATCCGCGTTCGAACAACGCCAAGTTGACTCCTATGCACATCAGGTGTAAATTTGGCCAGTTAGGTCCGAGCAAAGGTCAATTCAGTTCTCCCCACGGATTCTGTTTGAGCGCCGACGAGGACATAATCGTTGCCGATACGAATAATCACAGGATACAGGTATCGTTTTCGTTCGTGATCTGTTCCGATCACGTCCCTTACGTTTCATCGTCGTGATCGTCTCCTTTTTTTCTCAGATATTCGATAAGACTGGTGTTTTCAAATTCCAATTCGGTGTTCCTGGCAAGGAGGAAGGACAACTGTGGTATCCTAGGAAGGTCGCGGTGATGAGGAACAGCGGTAAATTCGTGGTATGCGATCGAGGAAACGAGCGTTCCAGGATGCAGATATTCACCAAGAGCGGTCACTTTATCAAGAAAATAGCGATTCGTTACATCGATATCGTAGCAGGCCTAGCCGTGACCAGCGAGGGCCACATTTTGGCCGTCGACAGCGTGTCACCGACGGTGTTCGTGATCAGCGACACGGGGGACTTGTTGCGATGGTTCGATTGCAGCGAATACATGAGGGAACCGAGCGACATCGCGATCAGTGGTAAACTTCTCGTTCCCCTCTCCTCCTCCTGAACTCCCGTGACCGTGAATCGCGCGATAGAAACCTTTCTGTTCGCTTTGTTCGCAGGTAAAGAATACTTCGTTTGCGACTTCAAGGGACATTGCGTGGTAGTATTCAACGAGGAGGGCAAGTTCGTGCGTCGCATCGGCTGTGACAATGTAACCAACTTCCCGAACGGGATCGATATCAGCGACGCGGGAGATATATTAATAGGAGACTCGCACGGCAATCGTTTTCACGTGGCTGTTTTCTCGAGGGACGGTTCCTTGATATCCGAATTCGAATGTCCGTACGTCAAGGTAAATAATTCTCCCTACACTCTCGACCATATTTTCTCTGTCTATCTGCATCTATCTATGTTTCTGATCGACGATCGATCGACGTCGCGTTTCGCAGGTTTCTCGATGTTGCGGCCTGAAAATAACCTCGGAGGGATATATCGTCACTTTGGCTAAAAATAATCACCACGTCCTCGTGTTGAACACTCTTTACATATCATGAAGCGAGGAAGCAGACCAAGCAAGTATGCCGTAACTTTCTTCGGCGAGCGAAACTTTTTCGGTGGGTGTCGTCGCCGCCACCGCTCTCACTCTCGGCCAAAGACGAACAGACCGAACTAGAGAGAAAAGAAGAAAGATAATAAATAATAATGAATCTGCCCGTGGCATCGAGTCCTTTGAGATTTGGGCCTACCGAAGCAATAGAATTACACGAACGTCTGCAGCATGCAGCAGCTTTAATAGTCTACAAAAAAAGGGAAAACAAAAAAAAAAAGAAAAAAACGCGATAAAGGAAAATCGAGTATAAATGTGTCGTCCCTGTTCTATGAAAGTAACAACCGTTTGAAAGAAGAAACGAGCAAACGAGAAACAAATAAAAAAAAGTGGTAAACGTACGTCTCCGACCAAAAAACAGTATAAATAGTAAGTTTAGCGAAGTTGCATTTGGTAAACTGCCAAGAGAAATTAACGCGAGGGCGAGGGTGGCGAGACACGAACGCTTGGACTCGGTGAACTCGGAGAGAGACAGAGAGAGACAGAGAGAGAGAGCGAAGGAATACGGAAGGAACACGGAACGGTTATTCGTTTCGATCGCGGCGGAAGTGCGGCGGAGTTAGCAGTGAACGTTCGACGAACGAAGAGCGACGAGGAACGATGTTGCAGCAGAGAGAGAAGACGCGTGTTTTCCGTCACAATCGATAGCATCATCTTCGACTTCGTCAGTATTTTAGGTATGTTTACAAATCAAATTATTCTAGTCTCTAACTAGCACTGTTTTACACGCTGATTTTTCAATCCCGTGCTCGAAGCAACGTGTAACGTGTTTCTAACACCCGGTTTCACCGTGGTATCGAAAAACGGTACGCTTAACTGTGCGCGAGCTCGCGCGCGCGCGCGCGCGTATAAGATTGGGAAGGGGAAAAAAGAAATGAAAATGAATAAGTACGACTACAAGAATCTTTCTTCCGTACGTTACTTCGAGACCTATTCATATAGATAGATACGCTAAGTTCATAAGGTTTCTTTAAGAATCGTAGTTAGGTAATCCGATAAGCACCGGACGACGATCGAGAGTCATGATTATTATTTATTATTATTCTTATTATTATTATTATTATTATTATTATTATTATTGTTAGAGGAACGGGAGGGTAATAGGTACGTTACGTGACTTGAAACTACGATACAAATTCCTGTGCTCAACGCGACGGGAAAATGCAGCGTCGCACGCTCCGACGCGTGCTAGTACTTCCTGCTCTTATCGTAACATATCTCTATTCGAAAGATCAAGTAAAGGAAGACGAACGAAAATCAATCTGTACGCGCTCGGTGGTGAACGCGAAGTTTCAAACGAAAAGTCTTGCAAGAGAAGAGAACGCGCGGGTAAAGGGGAGGAGAATATTTCGAATTATGTTCCTGGTGATTCTTCTCCGTATCGTATTCCACGATTCGACGATTAGCGTTTCGGAATGGTTAGCGAACGAGAGGAATTTTATGAGACAACGTTAACGCGGATAGATGTACTATAATAGAATTACGACACGTTGAAAATCAAACAATTTAACAGCTTGCGAAGCGTTTAACGAATCGTACACCATGCTCATACGTATTGTTATAACCGAAGAAGAAAAAGATCGAAAACTATTATCGTAATAGATTCCGCTACTGGTACGCGAAAGTCTGTCTCGTGCATCGTGAAACAGAAACGAAAGAAACACGATAATAATAGGCCGAGACACTGGTAATGATCACAATATTTACTCAGGATGATTTATCATGGTCCACCATACGAATACAATACGATATTAATATATATCTATATATGCGTGTGTGAATTATTGGTTCGTGGTGCTAGCGAATAATAACAATAATAATAATGATGATGATGATGATGATGATGATGATGATGATGATGATAAGCACGACGACGACGATGACGACGACGATGACAATGACGATGACGATGACGATGAATATATCTTACCACGCGAACGTATTTGTTACAAAAATTACAGAGTCGTTCCGACCGTTTTACAATGTCTTACGGAACGATCGTGTAACATATTATACACTTGATTCTTGAGTCGCTAAAAGAAAATTATATATGTATACCACCGGTATTATAGAAATGATATCTTTATCTACATATATGTATAAAGAGGCAGAAAGGAAAAAACGACGTAAGGTTTGCTAAGCAACTTCTATTTATGTATATAATTAAAACACGATCCGTAACAGAGATGAAAATCCACTGTGTGTGTGTATATATATATATATATATATATATATATTTCTACGAACAGCTTCGAAGAATTTGTTTCTCGTGTACAAAACGAATCTATTTACGGTAGAAAACGGCTATTCGATGGAATATAGAGTTAAGGGAACCTATTCGATGGGTTTTACAATTAGTAGTGGTGGAGATACAGAGAGGAAAAAGCGAGAGAGCTAGTACTCGGATGGAAGGGACGAAACGAAAAAGATATTTGCGCATAACATTCGTAGTAAATTGCACGAAGCCTACGTACGTACACCTAAGCTAAACAGTCGTAATCGTCTTTTATTATTAGAAGTTTTAATTTTATATGTATCGAAAGAAGAAAAAAAGATAATATGTAATTCTGAAGTATTTAAATAGTCATGGTTTAGCAGAGTTATATAAATAATGCCTGTGATAATAGTATCGTCAGGATAAGTTGTGTCCTTACAGAGTCTCTGATGTTGTTGCTAGGTAAATATTAATTAGTGGTACCAAAATGATATGAGATGCTGTTAGCGAGACGCCTCGTGTGAAGGCATATTTCTGTTTTATGCACAATAACGCCGGGCGCAATGCCATCGATAGTGGTCTCTTTAAAAAGGTTTACACGATACCCGTACGGTACGCCGAACAACGCGAAAGGCAGCAGCGGGTTTTGGGGGGTGACGACGACGATGGGAGGATGATGCGTCGCGAAAAGCTTTTCCGCTCGTGTTCAACGGGGATTGGGGGCGTTTTGTTCTGAGGAGAGTAAAGAACGGAAGATGAAAACTCATAGCGTAAAACGTAGGTACGCGAATGACCATTGCTGACGAGGGTCTTTTACCTCACAAAATTATTATATTACGCTCACCTTATATATACTTGAATATTTTAGTATAGATTTACTCTATTTACATATTTTTATCTGTGGAAGACTACTTGGCTGATTTAGGCCACTGTTGAAATTCACCCCTTATTTGCCTTGATGTTTAAATTACAATAATAATATAAAAGAGGAAAATGAAACGAGGATTACAATTGTTACGTAAATGGTAATTGTGATAGATTTTTTGATGATTTTTACAATCTCAAAAGTCTTATTATCCTAATATGTATACATAGAATTATAATAGTCACTCTCTACGTAAAAATTTAAAGAAAAAAAAATATGATGATGATGATGATGATGATGATGATGATGATAAGCACGACGACGACGATGACGACGACGATGACAATGACGATGACGATGACGATGAATATATCTTACCACGCGAACGTATTTGTTACAAAAATTACAGAGTCGTTCCGACCGTTTTACAATGTCTTACGGAACGATCGTGTAACATATTATACACTTGATTCTTGAGTCGCTAAAAGAAAATTATATATGTATACCACCGGTATTATAGAAATGATATCTTTATCTACATATATGTATAAAGAGGCAGAAAGGAAAAAACGACGTAAGGTTTGCTAAGCAACTTCTATTTATGTATATAATTAAAACACGATCCGTAACAGAGATGAAAATCCACGTAAAACACGTATATATATATATATATATATATATACACATACATACACATATATATACACACATATATATATATATATATAGAAATACACATATTTTTAGGGTTGTTTACATGATCAGCCTTAAGATTTAATCTACGAGGACTATGAGACAAAAATGAACGCGATTCGCGTACCGTTGTGCGTGTATATACATATATGTGAGTATACGTACATATAATATGTGCACGTATACACGCGCGCCCGCACGGATACACCGCGCAAATCGCTATATACTGTGTTACGATTACAACATACCTACGATAACGATTGAACGTGAATTACTATCTTGCCATACCAAATGTTAGAAAGCACATCCATACGATATA
>NW_017167275.1:96611-123853 GCF_001652005.2 Ceratina calcarata | reverse complement strand
ATATATATATACACACAGACGTAAATAAATTGATACATACATACCGTCAGTCTGTTCGAGGTAAACGTATCGTTCGGATAATATGTTCTACGTATTATAGTTTTAACCGATCTAATCTTTTTAACGCTATTCAGACGGGAAAAGAGTGGGAGAAAAGGAAAAAAAATATATATATATATATATAAAAACATAGTTTCCAAGGCCTTCTTTAGGTGGCACCTAAGAGAGAAAGAGTGACGCTCGGTCACGATTTCGGTCTTTCTAATCGCCGTTGCGCGTTCGTTCGCTGAGACGACGACCACGACGACGACCACCACGACGACGACGACGATGACGCGCGTCACAAAATTACAAAGACGTTTGCGTCGTTCCAGCGTTTCATAGACGTACGCATGTAACAAGAGCAAAGCGTCTCCGTAGCGAAGGAGCCAAAGAGAACGATTTTCGGGTCCGGACCGGCGACGACCGACCCCTCCCCGTCACCGCTGAACCCGCGTACGAAATCCGCGTACGAAATCCGCGAACGTCGCGTTGACGAGAAACGAGGAAGCGGAAGAACGGAAAAGTCGTACGCGTTTCGTCGCGGAAACTGTAACGAAAATGAAAAACGAACCGACGCGAAGAAAACGGAGCAAAGGGAGTCGCGCGCGAAATAGATATATTCGAAACATGTTCCTGCTTTCGAGGGTCGCATCGGACTCAGACGACATCGTTCGCGTGTTTTTTCTCCCCCTTTTTTTTTACAAATATCGCAACGAGGGCATTCGCACGGGCGTAAAATTATATACGCATACACGTCGTGACACGCGTGCGTCAACGATACCATTTGAAAGCGAAGAAAAGAGACGCAAACGTTAACTGAATCGTAGCCTACGATTAATCATAGTCTTCCTAGAATCTTGAAAAACGAAAAAAGGAAACGGAAAGTCGAACAGGCGAGGGAAAGATGAAACAGAGAGAAAATGATCTGGCTGTTCGGTGACGTCGCGTGAATCGTTTTTCGTTCACGACGAGTCGAAACCGACGGTTGTTGAAAGTCCCAGCGTTAAAACGCCGCCGCACCGAGAAAGACCAACAGTCGATCCGCTTACACGTCGTATATCGAATACGAATTTGTCCGACTTTAAAACAAAAAAAAAGATAAAACGAGAGAAGACGGAGACCGTAATTACGTACGTACGTAACGTATACACTTTTCCTTGTTCGAAACGTATTTGTACAAATATCTGGGAAGGGAGCAGCGAAACCACGTTTTACGTGTTTTAGTTTCGCCGAACGAGACGATCGGAGTCGTTGGTCGCACTCCTGATCCGTACGTACACCCTCCTACCTACCTGTCCACAGTATCTACCTACTTAATTCTTTTTTTGTTATGTTCGAAGCAACGTGTTTTATTCCATCGCTTCGCTCGTTTCTCTCAAGTATTTATCTGTTCATTTCGTAAGGTCTTCGTCGCGGCATTAGCACGTGTTCTCCTCTTGTCCGAGGGACACGCGCTTACACACCGAGTCAAATCCATTTTTCCCCTTCGGACGCGCGCGTTTTATTATCAACTTCATACGACTCTTATCATAATATTGTCGTACATTATCGTATATTATATTATATTACATTATATTATATTATCGTCGTCGTCGTCGTCGTCGAGACGTCGCCGCAGTCCTCGTTATTATTATTACTATTATTACTATTATTACTATTATTATTATTATTATTATTATTATTATTATTATTATTATTATTATTATTATTATTATTATATTTATGAAACAGGACCGTCGCGCTGGCCCTGGCTTTCCATTTTTTGTATCATTTACAGCGTCTCTTACGTAACGTTTTTCCTCCTGATTTTTCTTTATTGCCCGACGTTCTTTTTTATTCGTATTCTTTTGTATTTTTGTTTTCTTTTTCCATTTCCAATTTTTTTTTTTTCGATCATCGTTATTTTCCGTTCCGTTTTAGCAATTTATAGGATCACGGTCGCGTATCGTGCCGCGGCACACCCTTTTTTTCTTCATTCTTTTCGAATCGTTAGGCTTTTCTCTTCGAGTTCGCGTTTCACTTTCTTTTTTTTTTTATACGTGTATACTTGCATGTTACTCGAAATACTCACAAACGAAGCTACGAAAGGCATGGAAAGAACGACGACGACGACGACGACGACGACCACGACGACGACGTCGTTCGTCTCGCTGCCTGTGAACGCGCTGCCCGCCGCCGCGTCGATCCCTCTCCGCCCATTCCTTCATCGGAGTTTCCAATTTTATTTTACGTTAATCGATTCGTGCTATGTTTTTTAACGACTCTTACTACTACTACTACTACTACTACTACTACTACTACTATTATTATTATTATTATTATTATTATTATTATTATTATTATTATTATTATTATTATTATTATACCGTATCGCTGTTACTCTTACGACGGCTAACGACTATTATTAACATTTTTTAAACGATAGATTCCTTTGGTAAAGGTAGACTAATTTAAGGCCACGTTATAAATATATACATACGTACGTGTACGTGTACACTTTATCGGTAAGGCTCTGCATTTTTTGTTTTTCTATTATTATTTTTTTTTTCTTTTTAAAAGTTGGAAAAGACAACGCGTAGATCTCAAGACAATACACTAAACTAAACTGAAGTAGACCGAAGTGCAGATGATAGCGATCGCGAATCGTCGTGCAGCGCCGAGTGGATCGTCAAACGATCCCTAAGGACTCCTCGCTGTCCTTGTTCCACCCTTCGTTCGACGACGATTCAGTTTTACCTCGTCCTCGTTCACCGGTCCCGGTTTCCCCGATCGAGAGAGGAAACGAGAACGCTCGAACATCGTTCGATCTTCCCGCGGACTCTCTTCGGTCCGTTTACACGCGTATATCGAGAATTGCTCAGTGCCAAAACGAACGGATGGACAAGAAGACGGCGACGAGGAACGAGATCGCGTCAACATTTAAAGAACAGAGCCGGAGATGCGGTTCGCGATCGCGATCATATTATTATTAATTATTATCATTACAGCTAATATATCGATCGTATCATTACCATTACGAACATTTTTACGTTTTATTCCTCGTTAATATTTATTTAACGACGATTCGTTGGTCGCGTTTACGCGTAATAAGTAATGAAAAATACACGGGGTATCCGAACGGTCATAGAGTTAAGCGCGAAGAGAGAAAGGGACAAAAGAAATTATATACACACACATATATATATACAGACACATTATAAGAGCGAAAAATGAGGAAAGAGAGAAAGAAATATTATATATGATTGTAATGAAAAAAAAACCTTGCTTAGTCAGTTATAAAGTACAAACGTTTGAACTGTACGTATTCTATGGTTAGGCGATAAGCAGAGAGAGAGAGAGAGAGAGAGAGAGAGAGAGAGAGAGAAATCGGTATGTGTGAGAGCGAGTGAAAGTGGGAAGAAGCGATACGGGCGATCGCGAATATAAACTTGGTTTCATTCCTCGATAAGCGTCCGACGTAGCTTTATTTATATTTCGCGTTAGTCGTTTGGCGTTTAACGATCGTATACTTAAAGATCGACGCGACGAACGGGAGCACCGAGCGAACGAGCAATATACGTAGGTACGCGGAAACGAAGACGAGAGACGGCGTGTCGGATCCACTGAGAAAGAACGAATAACGACCATCATCGTATTTACTCGAATTCTTCTCTGCCCGTCTCCTCTCGCAATTATATCGTTACGCGTACGATTCCACGTTCCTTTTTTTTTCCTCTTAATTTCCGAGACGTTTCCTTTGACATATCAAATACGAGCACGCGTTCGACGCGTAAAAGGGGTAGAGAGTAAACGGAACCGAGGAAATCCGTGCATTCCATCGGCGTCGACGCGCGCTCTCTCGAGAATTCTCTCGTATTTGTTCTTTCCTGCGATCTCCTCTCGAGAGAAGAGTACAACGGAGCGGCGACGACGGCCGCTCGCTCGGTTCACCGGATAATCCTCTGCCTCTCTCTCTCTCTCTCTCTCTCTCTCTCTCATTCTCGGGAGCCGTAGATCCTCCTCTTCGGAGCAGAGAAGCAATCGGTAACCGCCATCCACCCTGCCCCAATGTTCGCCGACGGAGAATGATGCTCGTTGGTACTTCCACCGAAACGAAAACCGCGGTTTGCTCGGCTTTAGTCTTTAAATTTCCTACGGTCGATCAGTAGCCGGCTCGGCGTTCCTTTTGGCCGAAAGGCCTCTCGACTTTTCTCGTCTTACCTTCGACGCCTCTCGTATTCACCGGTCCGAGAACGATCGGTGGCCAGAACCCGTTCGATGTGCAATGTCTTGATCGCGCGCGTTCGTTATTTATCCTTTTTACGAGCTTAACGTTTTACAAAACGCGACGGTGGGGAAAGTAGACAGGGGTTCATCGTCGACGATCGGCGTCGAAGGTAATTCCGATTTCGTTCCTTTTCGCTCTTCCCAGTTTTTATCATCCCTGGAACGATTCGACCTCCTGTACGTTCCTCAGTCTCGTATTCGACTCTCACGATCGAATGAGTTCCATCTTGATTTCTCGCGATTCAACGCCGCCGCCGCCGCCGCCACCGCCACCTTTCTTCTGTCCATTTGTCCACATAGATTTATATTTTTCGGGCCGAGGATCGTAGGCAGAGGTGTCGGGTACACAGCGATAGATACGATGTACCGTTTCGAGCATAGGGAGCGTGTGATCTCTTGAAATTTCAGTGCGCACCACCCACGAATCTCAGTCCCGAAATTCGTTCACCGAGCGTCTCGTGTACCTGGGAATGGCATCTACGGAATCATTCTAGTCATAAAAGGGATTCGAGAAAGGTGGGTCTCACCCTCGAATCGCGTAGTCTTCCTTGCTCTCGCTAGGAACGAATCGTTTACGAGCTTCTCTACGAGCCATCTCTCCGCGAACCAAAGGGACGAACCACCGCGTCGTCTCTCGGAGCGAGAGACGTGTGAAAATCGTGCTCCCTCGACGAAGCGGAATCGAAGCGTCGCGGGACCAGGGTGTGATAAAACTGTCGATCGCCGCGGTTAGCTACGCGTCTAACGTAGAGATCGGCGAGCCGAAGGAAATGGGAACAGAGAACAAAAGAACGCCGAGCCACGGTCCGAGCCTGAACGGTTTGTCACCGGCGCGCACCTTCCGCGTTAACCCAAGTTTAATTAGACGACGGAACAACGCATTCGGCTCGTACCGATACAAGTAGGAGAGACCGGGGGCGACGAGAGAAAACGAGGAGAACGAAAATTGTCGAGCGTGAACCATGTTCCGAGACCTCCATTGGTATTTTTTATTGGGTGAGATTGTTCGCGAAAACTGGGGGTCGATCTTACGAAACGGACGAAGAAGACGTTCCGACGTCGCCGTCGGTCGTCGTCATCGTTGTCGTCGTTCAAACGATACAAAACTACAAACTGTATAAAAACGGATAGTACAAGAAACGAGAGAGAGAGAGAGAGAGGGGGGAGAGACCGCGAGAGAGAGAGAGAAAGAGTTGCGGAGAGAATGGAAATGGTAAAAATGCAATATGGAGAAAGCGTGTATTCCAAATATATTTTTTATATATACTAATGGGATGCCAAGGAGCATGGTCGCTCAGAGGAGGAGGAGGAGGAGGAGGAACGAACGGATATAACGATATCGTCGGATATATTGGGCGCAAGTCGAATGGTAAGCGCGGCGATCAGTTGTACACACGTGTGTAAACGAGAGGAAGAAATCGCAACGACCTCGTATTCGACCGTGTAACAACGATATCGGTCTATCGTCGGTTCTCCAAATGTTCCCCCGATACACGTTCAGCCTTTCGATTAAATTATTGAACGCGTCGATACGACGCAACGTATCTGCGCGCGTATCGTATATTCGGGTCCTAAGCTCGTAATTAGGTTCCGGGAAGGGAAAAATTGTGAGAGAAGGAGCAACGACTCCGATCAATTATGATTTTTCAACGACTTTCTCCTGCCCCTGCATCTGCCTCCGAGTTTCCTCCAAAGTTTATTACGAACCTAGTCTGTCACGTAGGTGTACATATAAACGCGCGCGTACAACGCGTGCATACGTATATATTATATACGCGCGAATGCCGTGCGGTATACGTATGCGTGCGCGTGTACGCGAGGTCACTTCTTTCGCTTCTTCTCCTCCTCCTCCTCCTCTTCCTCCTCCTCCTCCTCATTATTATTATTATTATTACGCTGTCATTATTATTACTCTACCGTCATTATCGTTATTACTTCATTACTATTATTAATATTAATATTATTATTAACACTTTTCTCTTCCCTTTCCTCCTTTTTTTCTTCTCTACGTCGGTACCTACTAAATTTTTAGTTTCATTTTTATATGGAATATTCAAATTTATGGTATTATACGTATACACATCTATATACACTTTTACAAACAACAATAAAATGAAAAAAAAAAAATATATATATATATATGAAACGAAGGATAAAATATTTTAATCTACGATACTGTACTATTAATATTATATATTTAAAGATGTATCGAAAACATTTGCTACTTACATGTACGTGTATATGTATAGACGTATACATATATGCAGAAGCGCGCGCGTATACAGGTATGTGTATGTATAAAAATTTTGCGAGAAATCGCGCGCGATGCTTGGGTCCTCGTTTCCGGCGTTCACATCCGCGACGCGACAGCTGAAACGAACGGAGAAAAAACGACCGCGGTCCGGCCGATCGCGATCGACGCTCCTGTTCGTTCCGTTATTTCCACGCGCCAATAATGCTGTTTCTTTTTTGTTTTCGTGATCGCGCGTGTCAGAAAAGCTATTTTTTGAAGGTAAAGACGTGATCGGCCCCGCCGGTACGGCGTCGCGGAGCGACCCGCGCGAAACGAATTCCCAAGCGAGAAACGAAAAGGATAATAAAATGGAAAAAAAAAGAGAGTTACTCGACTAATAAAGTTGTTTGAAACATGTAGGAAGCGTACGTTCTCGTATCTGCGTATAGGCTGCAAAATGCAATAATAAATCATATTGTGATGCTCACGAAAGCACATAACATAATTTACCAAAATTGTAAGTGATGTTTAAAATATTTCATGTGATTTTGGAAACAACTGTTATATTTTTTATTTCCTGCCAATTGTTTAATTTGTAACGTTGTTCTTTGTTCTTTTTTCAATAAAGTAAGCAAACCAATACTGCCCGTCTTTCTGTACCGCTCCACGTTCGAGTGACTCTACGATGTTTCACCCGCTTCCTGTCAACGATCTGCCTGTGCTCGAATTATTAACGAAACGAAGAATCTCGTTCGTCGTGAGGGCGTAGGAGGACGGAGTGTCTAGGTACGAAGAATTGAGTCGGTCTCGAGCGCGGTCGTCTACATTTCTTTATTTCGTTAATCGTTCTTTGGTATCCGAAGCGCCACCCGAGTCGACTTCGCCGTTCAATCGGAATCGGAATCGGAATCATCGGCGCTGGTACGACGACCGTGTAGCTGTTCCGGTGACTCCTCTCGTAACTCCAGGACGTGTTCGATCGGTTTCGGCTTCCCGTCGTTTCCTATTCTGCACGGCTGCACCAGTCCTCCCCTGTCGTAACAAAAATATTCACTCGGTACACGATCGCGTGGTGCGCGGACAGGCGAGAGTACCGACCTTGTCAGTTTATCGACGAGGCCGACGAGCTGCAAGGCTTCGTATTCCTTCTGTTCCTCCGTCATTCCTTCCAAGGGATCAGGTTTCGGGGACTCGAAACAACCAGTCACGGGATTGATCCTCGAACGCGAACAAGCATCGTTACGATCGTGACACAGGAGGGAGGGAGGCAGGGAGGGAGGAAAAGACTCGTCGGCACTCACTGCTCTCTGTGCCTGAGATACTCTTCGGTCTCGCTGTCCTCCGACTCCGAGGAGTACACCGGCTTCTTCCCGCTCGCCCCCAGTAATCCTTTGTTCGCGAACATACCGGCAGCGTTCCCGTATCCCGTGTACTTGACCATGCGAGAAACTGGAACGTATGTAACAAAATCTTTCGATGATTCTGGCGACTCGCGAATAAAACGCGCGACGATCAATTACCGTTCTCCTTGCAAAGTATGAACAGAAATTCCGCGACGAGATCTCGCACTTCGGTCACAGGAGAGGTCAGTAATTTACACAGTTTCGCTCTGAGAGTGGTCCCTTCTTCCGGCCGGTGCATCACATCCCTGAGAGGAGGTAAAATCTAAACGTGTAACACAGGCAACGTCTTTTATCGTAACGTCGCTTGGAACGATGGGCTCGAAGCTCGCGCCCATATTCTCTCTTACCCGTAGCCTCGCGTACTTCCGTATCGGCCTTTCCGCTCTGGCCATTTTCACGAATGCAGTGACGATCGGACTTAAATTTCCGATCAGATCTTCGTTACGATCCAGTCTTTCGTCGAGAAACTTCAACAGGACCGCCACCGCGCTCATGTCCAGCTTTTCGAACACTCGCTCGTGTACTTCATCCGTGGGCGGAACGATGGCCGAGTAACGATCGCGTGGTATCACCGTCAATAGATTTACGATGTTGCTGCAAGCAGAAATCGAACGATTGATTCGAACGGCCTCGCGCATTCCTAACGAAAAGAGATGATACCTCTGAAGCTCGTCCTCATTCTTGCACTTGGACAACAATAATTTATACAAAATCGAGACCAGCTCCTCGGTCTTCTCTTCTTCCTCCGTCTCTTCGAAATTTATGTATAGATTGAACAACGCTTTTAAAACTTCGCAGGCCAACGTCGAGCCGTCGTGGTCGATGGCGCGCGATCCAGCTCGCTGTCTCACGTTCCCCAGCATTTTTATCAAACACTCGTCCCCTTTCAACTCCGTCCTAATTATCCGTCTCGTGGCAACATTCAGAGCCGTAATTAGGAACACGATTCTCGTGTCGAACAGCATCACCTCGAGTGGAACAGAGTCGTCGTCATCGTATTTTCTCATACGTTCGATCAGACATCGCAGGCAGGTCGTCGTCCTCGGCAACAGTCGCTGCAGCCGCGTGCTGTTATATATCAAATTGCACAGCAATTTGAGAGCCTCGACGGTAACTGCAAAACGAGAATGATTATAATCGGGCCGATTTGTCGTCGCCGCGTCGTGACAGCATCGACGGATCGCTCACCGTTCGTACAGGTAGTTGGTCCGTTCGAGTTCACGTCCTTCAGATCCGCGATATCTAACAGAACGTCTATCCTCTCGTCCGTGATCAATTCGTTCAAGTTCGTTTTGTCTCTGCTACGTTAACAGAGAACAACTATGAAATTATTCAACGGCGATGCGGCGCGACGGCGGCGCGGCGAAAAGCTATAGGTGTCTATAGGTGAACAGATACGGCGAAAGCAATAACGCGAAGCGGCGTCAAAAGTAGCGTTTATCTATTACGGTGGAACTTGTGTAAGAGTACAAGAATAGTATGGACATCTGTGTGGAGCTTGAGACACGCTAAAACGGATCCTTCGTGAACGCGTCTTTAGAGTTACGCCAAAATCGGGACACAACGGAACCAGGTATAACATTTTTACGAGACCGTAATCGCTACCAGTTTCTATAGAGGTGAAAAAACAATTTCAACAATGCCTCACGTTCGTTGCTCCTAAATTTCTCAAATTGAAAGGACATTGCGTAGCAGTAGAACGACTAATAGAGCCACGAGATACCACGCGTATCTACGGTAATAGCGGTATCACGTACTTATTACCTAAGTATTCTCAGAGTGGACAAGCAGTCGTAACGATCGGACGATCGTGAATCGTCCAACAGTCGAAGGAACAACGCCTCCCATAACTTTTCGCGTAACCGATCGTCGTTCAACTCTTGGAAAGCGACTCTGCTACCATACTGGGAACAGTGCGAAAACAACAGAGGAACGACTTGAGTCTCGCATACACTTTCAATTACGAACGTCTAGTTTATCGGGACACTTACACTTTCTTGGAAAGTGGCGATATTCTTTGCGAATCGCTCATCCGAGTCGGAAATTATCCTCCTTACCAACGTGTCCATTTTATCGTCGATACGCTCGCAGATGTTCGTACGATTCGGGCTTCCTTCGAACCATTCGATGCTCAGCGACGTTTCGCTACGTTTTGTATCGTTCCAGTGACGTTCAGTTGCGTTTGGTTGCGTTCAGTGACGTTCTTCGCGTAAACCGACGCGAACGCATAACCGTGAATCAATGCGAATCGAGAACGTGCATCAACCGTTACGTTACGAGTAGGAAGGTTTCCGCGCACTCTCCGCGTTCGCCGTGTCTCTGGGAGGGCGCGCGCGTTCAGCCCAGCTGAGCCGTAGTCAGCCATATTGGTTTACACTGGTTTACACGAAGTTTCGATAGCGTGAGTGACCGTTATGCCGTACTCGACATTGTCGACATGCATGCAAAACCTGTCTCTGCTGCACGATCGTGGAATGCAGCCACGAACGCGACATATCGAACATTTTACTCAGGATGCTGGATAGGTACTCGCGGAACTCGCCAGTTCGTTCCTCTCCAAGTTCCGTTCGGGATTGACCCTGTAACACACATACGAGACGATGGCGAGAGTCGAATCCCGAGGGGTGTCCGGAGGCCGGGATCGCCGGCCGTGGCAAAGAAAAGGCACGGTGGAAGTGGACGATCCGCGATCGTCGACGCCGAGGAAACAGGTTTCTATTCGCGGAGGGCCTCTGCTACTCACCGGACTGCCGGACACGTTGGACTCGGTTCGCGGTCGATGCCCGCGGATCTGGTTCAACGACTCCTCTCCGGTCGTTCGAAATGAGCAACGACCATTTCTCCGTCCTTACGACTTTCACAGCTTCCAATTGCCGGCTCGATCTGCGGCCCATGCGCGCGTGCACGCAGATTACGTCACGGCCTCTGAGACTCGGTGGTAGTAGTACCAGCTGAGGGCAAGGAACTTTTTTCCGTCGGTGCGGAACAAAGAACCGTCGTCGAAAGAGACGTCGGCACATATTGGTAAATGTAGGTAATTGTCGGCGCGAGACGAGTCTCTGTGTATACTCACACAGTCTCGTAACTTTTATTCGCACATCGTCTGAGTGGAAAAACGGATCTCGCGAATGCACCCTGTCTGTTTCAGCTTCGAAGAATCGTTCCCCCGTTACGGGTTTCGTTTTCGATAATTTCGCACGGTGAATCTCCCGGAAGGGCAGAAAAATACGACGAAACCCTGCCACTTATATGCGCACACGAGGTCGAAGTCTCGCAGTGCGTTCCGGCTATTTTTGGACACGGCTCGCGACCCGCCGCGCTTCCTCCGCGAGGCTAACGGGCCGCGAAGAAAGGAAAAAAGAGAACGAAATAATAGCATCGATCGTATCGGATCGCGTCGGGTTCGACGAAGAAAAGGGCAGCCAGATACGACAGGTGCCTCGCACAGGAAACACCGCGGGCGCATTGTCGGGATTCAAGGACGCTTCGCTATAAAAACTCCGTCCATAACGCGGCATTGGATCGGGCATAAAAAAGGGCGCGGGAGAACGAGAGAAGAGGGAAAGAGGGACGGAGAGAGGGCGACCTTGAACGGTAGGGTTGTCCAACGAATTGGGAATAGGAATAACGCGCGCGCATAGATGCGAGATAAATTATGCGCCACTTTCCAAACCGCGCCAACGGACCAAGCCGTATTCCCGTCCTTCTCAACGATCGCGTAGCGCACAGCCGATTCGATGGTTCTTACGTATGAACGTACATGCGTACGCGTTTAGGCGACGAAACGTGTACTTATGCTCGGTGTCCCTCCTTGCTTATACCTAATAGCTTTCGCTTTCGGTGTTTCGCGACTCGCCTCACGGCTGGAGTCGTTCGACGGTTGCGAAGCGAGAGTAGTAGAACGAATCCGAAATTTCAGAGAGATAGTAGTTACATCGAGAAACGTAGGCGTACAGTTGCGAAACGAAACATCAAGAGGGGGTGAATAGGGATCGTGTCGGGAGAGACGTCGAAGCACTCGACGAAACAGCCGTTTATCGTTCGCTTGGAACGCTCGGCTTTCCAATACCTATCACGTGTGTTCGGGCGGCTGGTTCGTGAAACCCGCAACCACGGCGGAGTCAGTTTTCCCGAAATCGTACGAAAGTCGAGAGGGTCAGAGGAGAGGAGTGGAGACGAGAGGGGAGCATGGCAGGGGCAACGGAGAGAGCGATTATACGTGCGTGCGTGCGTGCGTGCGTGCGTGGTCGCTTGCGTGTACGCAGCAGGCCCTGGCTCGAATCGCTCCTCGGTCGGATGGGCCGACGGGCTGGAAGGGACCGGATGGCTGGTGGGATGCACTTTTGAGAAATCGTACATATACGTGGCAACATCGCACGACATTCCACGTGATCAGGACCGGTTTGCGGGTGTCGACCCACTGACACTCGTCTACCACAGATAAACCTTGGCCCCGCGCGCGGGGGTGCCGTGGGCATACCTACAGCTGCACGCGTATTGCGTATCCGTGTGCACTCGAGTCTTCCTGTTTTATCGCAACACCGAGAAGGTTGGTTGGCTTGTTGGCCACCGATCCGTGGAACAGAATCTCGATGAGATACGAAACAGCCGCTCGAACCTTTCAGGAATCGATTCGTGATTCGCGTACACAGTTTGTTCACGTACGACGCGTATACGTAGACGAGCACGGAGAGAGATTCGGCGACGATTTCGATCGCCGCATCGGCACCTCTTGTACGGTGCGATGCCGTGAATAGAAAGAGGCCATTGACCGGGGAGACCCCCGATCGATGATCGGCTGCTACCTGCCGATACATTGTTACTCGTACAATAGCGCGTAACATCGTCGACGGGGTCCGTTGGGAATCCCTCCGAGCGTCAAGTGCAATTATTCCGTGAAACCGAGTTTTTCTCGTTCTCGTTCAGCCTACCTACACCCGCCTCTATTTACCGCGCGATCATTCATTCTGCTCGTACTTTCCGCATCGAATGCGTCCCGTGGCCGTGCCACTCTGATTCACCGTCGTCGCATTCGCTCGGTCGTCTTCTTCGTACTTCCTGGTCGCTTATCACGCGAATTCGCGTCTGTTTTTTCCGCTCGTACGACCCCCGAGCAAAGGTTTCGAAACGATTCTCGAAAGAAGCAGTCGGCCGAGGTAGGATCGGAGAAACAGGTTCCTCCGGGGTCAGTGATAGGACGGAGGAGAGCGCGGAGAGTCGGGGGGGACGCTGAAAAGCCGCGTGCATCCACCTTTTCGGAGTGGGCTCAGAAACGGGCCCATGTGAAACTCCCCTCCTCGTAGAAAACTACACGGGCGCATAGTTTTTTTATTCGTGTTTCACGTCCACGCAAGGGGGATGATGCGCATGGCGGATAAACAACGTTCGGTCGTTTCCTTCGCAACGGGGAACCGCATTCGACGCAACACGTTCTACTACTCTTCGTGTGCCCGCCACCATCTTTCTCTACACGATCTTTTTCGGGACTCGACCGCTTTTTCCAACCAACGAAATACGCGAGAATACGGAACCGAAATACTTCCGCGCTATCTCTACGGGCGATAAGCGAACGGTCGTATCGTCGCTTTGCTCACGATAGATAATGTGCAACGTCGCCCGTTCAGACGTCGCTACACAATAATAATAACAATAATAATAACAATAATAATAATAATAATAATAATAATAATGATGACGATGATAAATAACGTCACGGTAACAATGATAACGATAAACGTTCCTATCTTTCGAGAATCTGGAAGCTCCTGTTGAACGCATCGCTCTCGAGCGTTCGCGACGGCTCAGGGGGAAATTGTTCGTTCCGCGGTTTTCGTCGACGTAGATCGGTTCCCGTGGAAACGAGACGCAACGGCAAGGCGGACACGGCCGCTAAATCTGGAACCAGAGCCTGAAAGTCTGGCTTCGTTAAAAGTAGAGTCAGCAGAGACGAAAGAAGCTCTCCGTCTCTTCGGTCGCCTCCGCGTTTCGGATCTCGAACGTGGCAAAACGAGTTTCTTTTATCGCCACCCACGCTTTGATCGTTCCTTTCTACACTTTCGCCCGTACGAACTACGCGAGACGACGAGCCGAGCAGCAGCGCGTCTTTCGCCTGGTCTCCCAGCCACGATTTTGCCCCTTTGCGAGTCCCATTGATTCGATGCACGCGTAATACGTGAACCATGGACAAGGGCGAGGCGGATCGCCGAACTTTCCATCGTCTGTCCGCGTTTGGACTTTGCAGCTCGTTCAAGAACGTAGTTTTTACGAGGAATTTTTAAACGGAGGGAAACTGGTATGCATACGATACGAGTGAGTCGTCGGTCGATTCGCGCGTGGACGCGGGGATCGCGGGGTACGCGGGTACACCCTGACGAAGCCCGGCGAAGCACCTGAGAGCATGGGAAAAATTTTCGACGACCTCTGACGCAGGCGCGATCGGTGGACGCCAGGGCGTGGTGGCAATTTTCGAGAACGAACACGCGAGGAACACGCGGTCAGGCAGGTTCGTTGCACTCGTATCGTTTACGATTTTTCAACAGCAGCGTACGAATATAGCGGCGTTCATCGTCGACCTTCCCGTCGTCCCGGCTACGAAACGTGGTTTCCTCTTGGTCGATTCGTTCCACGATACGATTCTTTGTATCGTCCGTGGGACGAACGCGTAAAAGAAGAAGCGACAGACCCTCGATGAGAGAGGAGGCGGGGGAGAGTTTGCGTCGGGGATTCGAACGAAGGGAATGCGGGAAAGAAGCAAGCTCGTCGGAGAGTCGCGAGGAAAGGGAGATCTAAAACGCGACGACTATACGAGCGAGTCGAGGACCGATACGCGGGCGAAGGACGTGGGTACGCACCCACACCACGTCGCGTTCAGCGCGCACACACATGCCGGCGTGTGCAAACGTGCACGCGTGCATGAGTGCATCGTGCGTATATACGCGTCTCGGCATTTCCCGGAGACCGCAGGATATTGGCCTAGACGCAGCGCGATTGGCCGATCGTGCGACCAGGGTCGAGGATGCCTCTGCGCGGGTCTCGTTGTGCGTGCCGTTCAGTGGCGTAACCTCGCCGTTACCTACTTTTTACCTTTTTTTTACCTTTTTTTACGCAAGTGCTCCCTTTTTCCGTCGAAAGCGACGAACGAACGAGCCGTTCGATCGTCGCCGACGCGTTCGTCTGGCGCGCGAGCGCGTCGTGTTTCGCATCCAGTTTAAAAGTGGATTTGGCGCCGAACGTCGCGTGAACACCGCCACCGGTTACGCCACTGGCCGCACTCACACGAGAACGATGAAACGACACACGGACGCGCGCATCGTTGCCACCCCTGTTCCCCGTTTCCCGTATTCCCTGTCCTATTCCCTACACGAGTGAGGAGAGCCATGACCGTGACCAGGCCGCCGTCTGGGGCCTTGCCTATCGCATCTTCGACACGCACACGGGGCGGCAAGTCGCGTCAGTGGTCGCCGAGTAGGCCGTAGGAGAGGGTTTCCCGTTCGGCGTTCGCCGACTGTTGGTTCGAAATCGTTGTCGCTGTTGCGTCGCGGGTGTGCACTCGTGTTAGCGTCGCGCGTTCGCCGTCGTTCGCCTGTTCTTTTTTTTTCTCTCTCTCTCTCTCTCTCTCTCTCTCTCTCTCTTTTTCCACCCTTGGTCGATCGCCCGTGATCGACGTGAAATCGTCGCCGACCGAACCGGAAGGGAACGTCCGATGGAGTAGAAGAACCGAGAGAGCGGCGACGACGACTACGAGGGACACGGGTCAACGACGAATCGCGCAGTACGCGCGGCAGGGTTCGGTCGCGGAGGAATGGTGAAACAGACTCTGTGAAGATCGTGCAAGGATGCGAAAAGGATCGACCTCGTTCTCGGCGGTTTCGCGTACGCACGCGCCCCCGCGCATCATGCGCGTTCATTGAGGGGTAGCGCGTTCTCGCGGCAAACGCTTTTCCTTTTTTTCTCCTCCTCCTCCTCCTCCTCCTCCAGCTCCTCTTCTTCTTTTTCCACGCGTACTTCTTCTTCCTGTTCCTGCCCTCGCGAGAGAATCGAACACGGACGGATACGAGTGCACGCCTCGACGAACCGATCGTGCGTCGCCGTCTCCTCGGCGGCCATTTAAACAGCTGGGCGTCAGCGTTTCTCGGGGCAGAAGGGATCCCGTACGGTTTGCCAGTAAGTCTTCTCCAGCTATACCCAGATCGCTCGGTACCTTGTTACGGTCCGGGACACGGGCCGGTATTCAGAGTCGTTGCTGATTTTTAAAACCGCGTTTCAATGTTTCCTCACCCCTGTCCGTCCCGTATCGCAGAAATGTCGCGTCCCGTGTACGAAACGACAGGGACTCGAGCGAATGCCTCGAGACGATCTCAAAAGTGAGTAACGACTCTGATCAGCGGTCGTAGATTTTCAAACTTGGCGAGTCTCGTCCCTCGGCGACGATCGCGTTTGCGCGATCGTGTAAAGGAGAGACTGTCGGCCGCGGCAGAATCGTCCAAGTTCTAATCGAGCCGCGAGGGTGATCGTCGATCGCGTTTCTAACGAATCGCCGGAGGAGCCCGAGCGTGACTCACGCCGTGCCGCGCGGATCGCTATCTACGTTTACGTGTGTACGTAGCGCACGCGTGACGGTCAGAGGGCAACATTCCGTTCTCGCTGGGCGACGAAATCGTTGAAATGCGTAAACGCGCTCGGGCGGGTCTCCCCGTTCGGTTCACGTGTCCCAGTTGTTGAGTGACCGATTTCTTCTAGATCTCGTGGACCGATCGAAATGGCGAGCACGTCGCAACAGTACTGCCTGCGCTGGAACAATCATCGATCGAACCTGCTGACGGTGTTCGACGAGCTACTGCGGAACGAGGCGTTCACCGACGTCACGCTGGCAGTGGACGGAGGGGCCTCCGTGAAATGCCATAAGATGGTCCTGGCCGCTTGCTCCTCCTATTTCCAGACCCTTTTCATCGATCTACCGTGCAAGCATCCGATCGTCGTGCTGAAGGACGTGAAATACTCCGAGATCAAGGCCATCCTGGACTACATGTATCGGGGCGAGGTGAACGTCGCCCAAGAACAGCTGGCCGGACTGTTGAAGATCGCTGAGGTGCTGAAGGTGAAAGGACTCGTCGAGGAGAACGGTTCTCAAGGTCGCCGGGAGGAAGTCGAGACTTCCGTGTCACCTCCTCCGGCTATAACCACCAGCACGTCGAGCAGCGCTGCGGTACACAGCAGCGGACACGCATCTCCCCCTCATTCCACCAACACGTACAACGTCCTGTACAGGAGGTCGTCGCCGGTGCAGTGCGAGCGAGCCAGCAGCCGTATGCCGTTGCCGATGTGGCCGCTCTCGGAGATGCCCATGTCTCACGCGTCCAGCTCCAGTCATCATCGTCCGACGCCGACCCACCAGCAGCACGCCTGCATGTCCTCCGGGCAATCGTACGCGGGCAGCGACAACGGCTTCGACACTTCCCCGTTCAAACGCAAAAAGTCGTCGAACGTGCCGTTCGGCCACAGGGACACGCCGATCCTCAGGACGGTCCTGGGTCAGGGCCAGAGTCACGGGCACGGGCACGGCCACGCGGACAGCTCGCAAGGTATCCCGCTCTTGCCTCACCCGGACAGTCACGAGAGTCACTTTCGATGCAACAGCAACGGTTCGTCGAACGCGGACGACAGACGCGGCAGCACGGATCTGGCGCAGGGGGAACACGCTCACAGCCCGTACACCGACCTGACCATCGTCGACGAGGACGAGAAACAGTCGACGTCGCCTCGGTCCTATCCTTCGGACGTCAAGCAGGGTAAGAACGACGAGGCTCGAATCGCTACGGCGACGGCGCGAGAACGGTGGCGGAGTAATCTGTTTCTCGTGTGTTCTCCCGACACAGGCAACGTGAACTACGCGTCGGCCCAGAAGCCGGAGTGGAAACGATACAAGCAGTACACCCGGGACGACATCATGTCTGCGATCGAGGCCGTGCGGTTGGGAATGAGCGCCCTTCAGGCGTCGCGTAAGTACGGGGTACCCTCTCGAACTCTCTACGATAAGGTGAAGAAGCTGGGGATCCCGACGTCGCGGCCGTTCAAGCGCGGCTCGAACGGTAGCGGCGCGTGTTTCCCCTACGGTATCGGTGGCTCGAACGGCAGCATTTACGGAACCAGCGGTGGTGGCGGTGGCGGCGGCGGCGGCGGTGGCGGCGGCGGCGCCACGTCGGAGACCGAGACCGACGCGGGCAGCGTAGTCGAGGGCGGCTCCGTGCTCGATCCGCTGGTTTACAAGTCCGGTTCCGTGGATCGAGAATCACTTGATCGTTCCCGCGTAGCCAGCCCTGTGATGCATTCCGCGAAACAACAGAGCAACGAGGAGGATCAAGTGGAGGATCTCTCCGTGGGTCGGAAGACCGACATCCGCGTGATAGTACCGCCGGCGTTCCCGGCCAACCAAGAGGAAGACGACACCGACAATTGCAATCGCAAATAATCGTTAAATTTAAACGAACCGAGACTGGGTCTGTCCCCGAGCGGAACATATACGGGGCTCGACCGAATCCCACTTTTCTCCAATTATCCTTTGAGTATAAGACTGATAGACGCACGTTGCGGAATCATGAGACTGATGATGAGTGTAATCGATCGTTCGCGTTTCAAAGTTGTCGAAAGCCTGACGCGACGGCGACGACGGTCGAGAGCTCCAAGTGCCTTCTCGAATACGTTGTTAAAACGTAATTATTATCGCGGACATACTCGGCCGGGGGAAAAGTATCGCGATCGTTCCGCTCTATAATCGATATAATTATTCATTACGCGTGTCCGTTACTCTCGTTGTTTCTCGCGTCCGATCGACGCTCGGCTCGAATCTCGGACCGCGTTAAGCTTTAAACACTTTTGAAACCAGTGAACCGTGCGCGTTCTCTTTAAATAATCGCGATCGTTGCGATTCGATCCTCTCGCTTCCGGCTCTGGCTTTGCAATTTACGCGACGGCATCGTTCCACGATCACGATCGATTTTTATAGATTTTATAGATGATTATTATTAGTACCGGGGGATCGTAGGAACGCGTCGCGCGAAAGGGAACGGACGGAGAGAGAAATTTTATCATATGTTCATCATTTTGTTTTCCTTTTTTAAGAGAAGAATATTCCTATATCTGTAGCATTAAATGCTATCGAAAGAACGCCGATCACGCGTACGTCTGTACCCCTGTCCAGGGGAAGGAGAGAAACGGAGATGGAAACAATGCTCGGGATCGTACGCTCGATCGCTGTTCATTCGTTACTAATTCTAAGAGTTTACATTATCGTCGTCGACGAATGGTCCTGGGATACAGCTGCAATATTGCTCAAACTATTGGCGCATAATAACGAACAATAGAAAACGATATACCTCATTGTACAACGAACGTCGCGACGTTCGATCATTAACTTTAAGACTGATACTTAGAGAGCCGAAGTCGTTGCGTCGAAAGCTCGATTATAAACATATACCGAATATATATATATATACACACACAGGCGCGTACACGAGTTATACAAAGTATATTATATTATATGAGACAGATTTAAATTTTAACTAACGGGTATATATATATATATATACATATATATACACACACACACATACATATATGTATAGTTGTGGAGGAGAACTCGACCGAGTTCTTTCTTTCGAACGCGTCGAGGACAGTGCCGAGACCGCCGTTGTTCGCGTAGCTGCAGTCTCCGGCGTCGACACGTTCGATTCGCGTTAGATTTTACCACGGATCTCAGGTAACCTTTTAGGTGACACGTACACACGGGGACCCTTCGGCGTCAGTCGAAGGGAGTTGTTTTTTAACCGTACGCGATGGATCTCGCGTACGATCTCGTACGCCCATGATTCTCAGATCGATAGTACAAACGGGGAATACCGCGACTATTTACCACGAAGACTGTTCATTACTTTTATCGTGCCTCCGTGACGGCAGGGACGGCAGGAATATTTATAGACGAGTACAAACCAAAGCTGCCTCAAAACTGTATTACCTCCATAGACGCGTAGAGTCCTAGTTTTCCATAAGTGATAGAATCGAATCGGGTTCGTAATGGAAACGATCCTCGTCAATTTTGTCCGTTTCCGCGGCCCGTTGTTCCCGGCGAGCGCTCTCCTTTTCATTGCGAACCCGCACCGCTGCTGTACCTGTACCGAAACAATTGTATTTATATACGCGAACCGACCGATAATACCACCGATAGCCATGTACGAGAGACTCAGGAAAATTCGGAGCAGAGCAGAGAATGTGTGCGTGTGCGTGTGCGTGTGCGTGTGAGTCTCGCGTAAGTCGTAATTTAAAGGTATAGGAGGTGATCGAAGACACGTCGAAATATTCGCGATGATGAGAATCCGCGTTCAGAAATCAATTTGTTTGTAACGTTCGATCTCTCTATACGACGCGCGACACTGTCGTCGCGATGCGACGCGAATTTTTTAACGCCTCGCGGAACAGGGGAACGAACAGGTTTCGATGGACGACGAAGGCAACCGTTGCCTCGTATTACGTTTTAAGACTGACCTTTTTTTCTACGTTAATTATATACACGAATAAATGCACGCACGCACGCGTACACGCGCGCCCGATTGTACGTACGTTGCACAGCTACGTGCACAAGTGAGATCGCACTTTCGATTATAGTTATATAAGTTCCCAGCGTGATTCGCGTTAAGGGTCTGTTTCCCCCTAACACCGCGTGGAGAACGGACGTTATTAGACTTGTACAAGTTTGTTACGAAATACACATACATATATTGATCTGAGAAACGGTCTCGTCGATCTGTCCGAAAGTCCCCCTCCTCTCCCCGTGTCCTGCCGCGGTTGTTCGATCTCGAGCTTCTCTCTTGGCTGTACGACTCTGCGAACGAACAGGAAAGATAAATTTTCGGTAAACTCGTCGTACGTCGCGCGTAGCAGCAGTTGCATCGTGCCGGCTGACGGCGCCGCCGTTTCCAGTTCGATCGAGTCGCCCGCGACTCGCTGCGATCGTCGCGAACCGATCCGGGTGAACAGAGACCAGACGGAAAGGGGGCGAGAGACCGGGGGCAGAGGGGTGAAGAGAAGAAGAATAAGTGCGAACGCGGAAACGTGCGATTCGCGAAAGGGTGGAAACGGGGACCCCGGGAACGAAGGGTATCTGTTGGTATCGCTTGGGAAAGCAGTCGCTATCGAGCGATACATCGGGCGATACGCTCTCGATTCGGCGTTTCTCAGGGTTACTGCCGCTACCCAGCGTCTGCTGCGAACAGCTGCACACGCATAGGTATCGGTTCTATCCTTCTGTATCCCTCTAATGAGCGTGTCGTCTCGTTCCAGAGTACGCGCACGGAGAGAATAATTATGGTCTTGCGCAGATCGCTCGCCGGGGGGAGGGGGGTAGGTGATAGAGGGTGGCCAAGGAGAAATAAAGCCTCGAGCCCAGCCGGTGAACGCGGCCACCGACCGCGGAGAGCGAAATTTCTCGTGCTCCGGCCCGTTTCGTCGTACTCGTTCGATCGTTCGCCTCGTCGTCCGGTTCGGACCCGGGAGGGCACGCACGGGGTACCAGGCGTCGTCGTCGTCGTCGCTGTGTTTCGTGAGACCAGGTTCGCGAGAAACCAACGGCTGGCGAATCGACGTTCCGCCAATATCAGCCATCCAGCGACCGTCACCTGCAACGATTTTGGCCCTTTCGCGGACGACGCACACGTCGGGACGTCGTCGGCAGCTACGTTTCCCTGGATGCTGAGGCATGCGCCCTAAAAACTCTGCGATTGATGTATTGCAGAGCGCAGGTACAGATCGTTCGCTCTCACGCGAGTCGTACCTTGTTACGGTCTTGGTCGTCTCCGTCGTCGTCGTGGTCGTCGTCGTCGTTGTCGTCGTCGTGGTCGTCACTGTCCTTTCCTGTTCTCTTCCCGTAGATCTGCGTCTATTACCTGCTGTGGACAGCGACACTGAGTCCGGGGCTCACCTCGGAGCAGGAAACTACCACCGCGAGAAGCTGGAACTGTCCCGCGGAATGCATCTGCCTCTCCCCGAAGCAGGTAAATCGGTAGCGCGCGCGCTAAATGAGAGTAGAGTACGCTGGAAATGAACTCGGGTTTCGCAGGTTCTCTGCAACAAAGGTGGTTTGAAGGACGTTCCCAGCCAGTATCTTCCGCCGACGGTGGAGGAGCTGTCGCTGACCAAGAACAATTTCCCGGTGATAAAGGGGGACGCGTTCGCCGGTCTCCGGGTCCTGCGCAAGTTGACCATGGATGGTAACAACATCTCGAGCATACGACCGTTCGCGTTCCGTGGCCTCGGCAAATTGCGCGAGCTCTCGATCCAACACACGCCGCTACCGTGCATCGAGAAGTTCTCGTTCGCCGCTCTCCAGAACGTCTCCATGCTGCTGCTGGCTAACAACAAGATAAGGTACATCGAAGAATCCTCGTTTACCGGCACGTCGAACGTCCGCGTGATCCTGTTGACCAACAACCCGTTGCTGAGGATCCATGGCCACGCGTTCCGCGGTCTCACGAACGTCGTGCGGCTGATATTCCCGTCGGGGATCAGGATCGTCGAGCCGGACGCGTTCGACGGTCTCCAGTACGTCGGCCTCCTGAAACTCACCTACATGGACCTGTCCTCCCTACAATCTTACACGTTCCGCGGCCTCTCTCACGTTCACTCGTTGAACATTCAGGAGAGCGACCTGGGCGTCATCGAGAAGGACGCGTTCACCGGGCTGACGCGCGTCGACCGTTTGAACGTGCTCAACAACAAGATCGACCTGATCGAGAAGTTCTCGTTGCGCTACGAGAACTACGTGGAGATGCTCAGATTTCACGGTAATCACGTGTTGGAGGCGCCGCGTCATCCGAGGGACATAAGCCTGGAAGTGAGCTCGATCAGCGCCGTCGACAACCATTTCCCCTGCGACTGCCAGGCCCACACCGTGCTCGAGAGCGACCTGGTCAACGGTTCCGTCGTCGAGTTTCAGACCAGGAATTATTGTATCTCGCCCATCGAGTACAACAACAAGCCGATGAACTTGGTCGACTTCGACCTGGTCGCCAGGTGCCACGACAACGTGGTACAGGACAACCTCGGCTCCGGCGTCGTCGGCGTTTTCACCCTGCCCACCACGCTTTTCATCTTTCTCCTCTTCTCGACCACCGCCAATCTCTTTCAGTGAATCCCGTTCTCTTCCCTTACCCTCGCCTTCCCCCACACCTGTCTGCTCCCTCTTCAATTTTCCCGCTCCACTTTCGTCTCGGCCGTGTGCGTGTGCGTGTATGTGTGTGTGTGTGTGGGGGGGGGCGGGGTTGAGAGAACGTCTGACGCAAATAACGTTAACGGCGAACGTAGCAATCGCGCACGAGGGTCGGCCGAGAAGCACCCTACTCGTCGCACCGCTTCCGGCGAATCTGTTCGAGCGAACCGCTTCTCGTACTCGACGACGCTTCTCTCCGACCCGAATTTTGTCGCGTGCTCGAGTACACATACGTATAGTACGCGGCTCGTTTTCTTCTCTCGCGTTCATCGTGTCTCTTTTCTCGACTCGCACAATTTTCAACGATCGATTTACGAGCTTCAACCGATTCCTGTATCGAGCCAACGAAACCGCATCCCTTTTCGATGTATCCCGTACGTCGCCTTTGACGTCCTTTGCCTCGTTGCGCGCTTCTCGCGCGTTCTCCGCTCGACAGACAGCAGCAACACCGGTCCCGTCGTGGCCCTGCGACGCGTGTGCGTGAGCGACGTCGCGCGCGAAACAAAGGATCAACGAGCAGACGTGCACACGAGTCATTTTTATCGACGACAATGAAAGTACGTAGGAAATAAGCATATCCGTAAGTTCGACTTACGCGCGTAGATAGATGTACTGTGTAAGGCGTAAGAGCAAAGTCGGCGCGCGATTCCCAGCAAACGAATATACATAATACGGGTCGATCCCGCGCTTCGTCTTAGGAAATACAATAGTACCGAGTATCTCGGGGGAGATTGCTGTTCCTCCCGAAATCCTTCCGTTTCGACGACATGCCTGCCGTCATCGTTGTCTGGCCAAACGCGCTCGAGCGAGCCGATCGTAACACCGACCCGACCCTTTAGATCTCCGACCGCGTAGGTTCCGCGTAGATTCGCTACGACCGGCGTACAGCTCGCGCAGATCGGTCGCGTGAACCTATCGAGTCGATACGCAATATACACGGTGTGTGTCGGCGTCGAAAGCACCAACAAGCAGGGTACTCACTTACCTAAGTATGTATTTATTTGGGCGAAGGCTCGTTCTCGTTCGGCTTCGACGATCACAGGGGTCCATTCTCGAACGTCCCGTTCTTTTCTCAAGCCAACGGAGGGGGTCTCAACTATCGAGGCTAAGAATCTTGCTTTTACTAAAACTACCTATGAAGGGAGGAGGAGAGAGAGAGAGAGAGAGAGAGAGAGAGAGTGAGCGAACGAGCGAGCGAGCGAGTGGAACGTACCCTCTCGTCGTTTGTAAAGTCTGCGTGGCCTTCGGTCAGCATATAGTAACCGAGGACCAAACTAGCTTATATTTTTTACCAACATCCGTCTACCGCGGAAGGTAAATATCCTAACGTAACTCAAACGCTGTAACCCTTTATTGTAGTTAGAATCGATCTATCGTCCAATAAATGGCAAACAAACGATTATCGACCCTTGGCGACCGTCTCATGCGACTAAGGAGATGACATAACGTATATACATACGTCTACTAATTAGTTTATTTAAAGCTGAATCGTTCAACATTCTTTCCTTACGCGAACTCTAATCGCAACGGTAGCGATCATTTCGGAACGGACTGGACTTTAGGCATCGTTATCCTTTCCAATTCCGCTATGTCGGCCCGACAGTGTTCGTACGGTTTGATCTGCCATTCTATCTGCGACTCGAGAGTGGTCGGCGTGATGCCCAAATCTTCCAGAGTCGGCAACGTGGGGTCTATCTTGTCGCTGGTGTGGTGCTGCACACGAAAAAATTGAACCGATTAATTCGCCGGACACGAGCGAGTACGAGCGCATCAAGTTTGCGATGAATCGCGGAAATCGTCGGAGCGCACTTACGAATTCTAGCACTTCCCACAACAGATCCGCCTTCGGATGTACCGTATAAATGTATTCCCAGACACTGGTCTTCAACCAAGCGTACGGATGATATTTCATGTTTATGACCTTCACCCTCCGTTCACCGTAATGTTTCATCGCTAGATCGTAGAATGACGTAACGATGTGGTTCAACGTGTATCTCTTCGGGCTGCAACGAGAGAAGAGAAGGGTGAGACAACGAGAGCTTCGAGCGTGCGGAGGACCAACGACGTACCCGACGAACTGATAAGTTTTCCCGGCTGTATCCGGATTTCGTATGATCGACACGATGCCCGAGATCACGTCGTGGATAAGTACCGGTTGTTTCTCGGTCTTCTCTCCAGCGTCCCACAATGGAATCTTGCTGGAAACGGAACGGATAGGCCGACGGTATAGTTATCGCGCGACACTTCAACGGTCCACGTTTTCACGCCGACGTTACGTACTTGGTGTAGATCAACCGTTTGTCGTTCATATAGTGCGCTATAAATCTGTCTTGATGTCCGTACACCACCGACGGTCGGACGATGGTCGCCTCGGGAAACTCTTCCCTCACAGCTTGCTCTCCTTCCCACTTGGTCTTCAGCATTTTCGAGCCCTCCTTCAACATTATCGGCTGGAAACCGGGAGACGATCGCGTCCCCGGATCAGAATCAAAACGTCTCCCATACCTTCGGGTCATGTTTCTGGCTCGCTCATAAATCGACTTACCTCAGGGTCCTTGGACACGTTCAAACAAGATACCTGTATAAAACGTTCCACGTTGCATTCTTTCGCGAGCCTGGCCAGCCTTCTGGCCCCGTCGACGTGCACCTGTTTGAAGGTAAAGTTCGACGTTTCGTTTTTCGTACCGATACAATTGACGACGACGTTCGAGTACTTCATGCATCTGATTATCGACTCCTCGTCTTTCAGATGAAACGGATGATACAGAACTTGGCCCAGATCGCCGCCTACTTTTAATTCCTTTATATGATAAGGGTCGCATCGGTACGGGAGAATCAGCTGTACGGAAAAGTTTTACATCACCGTTCGACGCGACGAGGGCCCGTTTCGCATCGTATCGTATCAAATACTTGCTTGGCTGCCGATCCTTCCTAGCCGAATGGACAGGTTACCGCCGATGAATCCGCTGCATCCAAACACCGTGCAAACGATCCCGTTGAACGAGCTGCGACCGCCGGTGCCTCTCTTCAGGCTGGCCGTCGTCGGATTCTTGATGACTCTCGGTTGCGACGAGTAATCGCGACCCTGTACCGCGTGAATCGCGTAACAGGCATGGATGGGACAAGCATTCTGCAGCTCTGCGTAGAATCGCAATCGACACCGGATTACAAATTATACCCTATTAACGTTACATAATTACGCGGAATCGTCGGATGAGCGCATAGGTTAATTAACGATCGGCAATCACCCCCCAATCGCGTTACGACTTGGAATCATCGCGTTTTAACCTCTACGTGACTGCTGCGTTATCGTCGTACAGACTTTATTCGCGAGCAATTAGCGACGAACGAAGAAAGGCCATCGACTTACTGCCAGTTCGAACGATCCTTGAGAACCAAGCACTGGTGACAGCCGCCATGTTTATCGTCCGTCTCATTTGATTTCGTTCCGTCCAATAGTTTGATATATAATAATAATTATAGTAAAAACAAGTTTGATTAATAAAGAGTTAGTTTAAATGAAATTGAAACGTCTCGTTACTTACCTTTAACTCTATCCGCGTCCAATCCCTTCTCCATGTCATCTTCACTTAGTATAAGTAGAAATAAGATAGAATAGAAATTTAATAAATTCTTGGAATCGTGATGTCATCAACAGGAGTTAGTGCTACCTCTAATGCTATCATATTCTCCTGATACAAAGTATGATTTTGAAGAAAAATTTTGTTTCAAATTGGACTTTGTATTGGATTGGCGCTCGTCGCGCCATCTAGCGTTCATGGCAGCGAAGTGCTTGGCTCCGATGAATTTAGACTTCATCGTGGCGCCATCCAGCGTTCACGGCTGCGAACCAGTTTTTCTCTCTGGTGCAGCAATATTTGAGCCAAGCACTTTCGCCTTTGACAAGAAATTTAGTTTTTCCTCAATAACTTCTAAACCCTTGGAGATACGAGAAAATTGCATAGGACCTTTCTTGTAGATCAGATCGTTCTCTATAAGAAAAGCACCCTAACGCCCCCCCCCCCACGTCCATCCGTTCGGG
>NW_017167275.1:73536-96344 GCF_001652005.2 Ceratina calcarata | reverse complement strand
TATATGTATATAATATATAGTCAAAGGCTGGCTCACTTTCGTTGGTGTTGTTGTTGTTACACGTTACACTAGCTGAACGGTGAACAGTAGCCGTACTCGTCGTGCGTCATGCGGTCGTTTATCGGTTCTGTTACATACATAGCACGAAGTATAGTGACAGTCAGTAAGCACGTTTATTATTAATTACCAACACAAAGCAACGGCAGCATCATAGATAATGGCAAATTGTTTCCTCGAACCCGCTTTCATCGTCGGTGAGATCGACGAGAACATTAATCTATCGATGCCTCCGTCTTCCGGAGAAGAATACATCAAAAGGGTAGTGTAAGCGACATGGACCACAGATAATTGTCGTGCTCGTAACTGTAAGATAAACATAGCTCTTTCGTTACAGAATGGAGGCGCAAAGCTGTGCCGATGTCGTAGTAGCCGACGTCGATCGAAATCGTTTTAAAACACCTACGATCGACATCGAACCCGTAAGTGTACTAGAAACGAGCAACGTTTCAACCTAAAAATTATTTAGCCGAGGCGCATGAATTCGTTGACTTCTCGAGTTTGAATGATGCATATTAATCGCACGAAACACAATGTTTCAAGCTGTCAGGATGCGTCGAAGCACCGCCGTGGCTCGGCCCTACGCTCGAATGGCAATTGTATCAAGTATCCGACTTCTCTAACGTGCGTATGTACATAAGTCAGTTAAAGAACGAGATTCATACGTTGAAACGCAAGTGGAGACCACCAAAAATCGACTTGGTTCGTATGACGTGAAATTACGTTTTACTGATTCGAAGCGTTCCGCTTTATTCGTTACTTAACTCGTTCCTTCTTCAGCCAGATATAGATGACGAGAACGGTTGGATCCAACTGTGTTCTAGCGATGAGAAGGGGAACGATAAAATCAGTCCGACGTTGAACACGATCTTTTGCTTGAACCAGCCAATGGTGGAAAGGACGTTAGAGTTTTTGGTGGAACACTTGGAGAGCTCGACCGAGATGGGGCACAAATTGGGACAATGGATTTACGCGCTGTTGGCCGTGGTGGAACTGCCGCTGACACCGGAAACCTGTTCTTGTTTAAGATCTCTGGCCAGGACGTGCTCCGTGATGCGAGCGAAATCGGTAATAGGATTGTTACGATCGAACTTTGATCTTGCTCTCGGGTTCTTTCGAAATTTACCCTCTTCTGTCTCGGTTTCAGAAAACGCTGCAAGTACACGAGATAGGAGCGATCAATTTATTTATATGCTTAGTCGCGAGATACTTCCGTCAACTGGATCTGGCCGACCCCTGACCGTACCCCTCTGTCTGTCTTTTATATTTTCCTTTCCGATCGAACGGTAATCATGTTCGCTGTACGACTCGAGCTGCGTCGCTGTTTCTTAATAAAATCGACCTTTCGCTGCACACATACATGCACACGTAGTACGCGACCAACTTTCGTTCTTTCCACACCGATCCGATCGATTCATGTATACAACTGTATAGGACCTAGCAATGATACGCGAAGCGGTACGACGAGGCAACGTTCGTTCCTTTAATTAAACAAGTATGTACTATAACAATTGGGTAATAAGAAAAGAAAATGGTCGAAAACAACCGAGATGTTCAACCCTGAGCTATATTCTCCTGGTCTTGCAACAGTGCCGTCGCTAATCTTTCCAAATCATCGTAACTGAGGCTGTTCACTTTGTGCTTCAGATCTTTCAGCAATTCGTTTACTATCGACTCTGTTTCAGATTCCGTGTAGTAATGTCTGAGTACTCGAGAAACTTCATCTCGCAACAGATCGGTACCCGTCTTGCTATGCGACGGCTTCCCCTCGTTAGATCCTTCGTCCGCCCTTTTTACGACCAACAGATTCAGTTTGCTTCCATCTTTGATTCCCGGATAAAAACTCAACGGATTCTCGTCTGAAACATTTGTCATTCAACAATCTACTTTGCGAAGTAAACGTTGCAGCGACGTGCCGTCCATGCTGGGAACGGACGGTGTTTCGATCTTTCGCGACATACTTACCAGCCAACGTTTTCCCCGTGAGCAACAATTTCTGTTGCGGAACTTCTATGCCAAGGAGATCGCTCAGTTTGTGCTTCAGTTGTAGGACCGTGTCCGAAGGCATGATCTGTATTAGAAACACAACGATCGTGAAGCAATGAAATTGGAAATTATTCCGGCCCCGCCGATCGAATAGATACTATATACACGGGGTATCGAACAAGAAAATTTGAAAGTTCAATTACGACACTCACGTCAACGACGCATTCTTTTCCTTGAAGCTTTTTCACGATAACTTTCATGATGCAAAGTGTACAGAACGCGTGGAGCGTCAGCGAAACGACCGCCAGACCGTGTTTAAAATCAAATACGTTGGACAAACAGTGTTTTCAACGACGTCGACGACGATTCCAGCATTTTATATTTGGGGTTATATTTTGCGACACACGATCGACACGATCGACACGATATCACTGACGCACGTAGGGTAACACTGTGACACTATACGGCACTGGCTACGGAAGCGGCCATCATGCCGCCGGCACGATATAATTGGTCGACGCACTGGCGGCCATCGTATCTCCCACCATCACGGTCTGTGGTAATGAGCGCGCGAATGCGTGCACGTTCAAATCTGTCTGCCGTGAGCGGCTGGGCGCAGACGCTCATTAAGGAGCCGTTTCTCAGCTTTTATAAAGCGATACGCAAACAAAAATGAAGATTCGCATCGTATCGATCGTACAGAATGCGGGGCATGAACGGTTGCGCAACGAGTGCACATGCATCGGTATCGTCCTTTATTTTATATGTACATACAGAATACAATTACAAGTTGGAAGTATATACGAGCAAATTCGGTCTCGTAGTAATTTCGTTCAGTTGTCGAAATGCATGTTGTAACTGAGTTTCAAACACTTCACCACCGATTCTATCAATTTTACGAAACCGGTATCCTTCGGTTTTTCCAGTCCTCTCAGGACCCTGTTCTTCATCACGGCAACGAATTCTTTATTGCTCAATTGGCCGTCCACTGAAAGAGAGAAGAAGAAGAAGATGATCGAAAACCGCCGTCTCGTTTCTCTGTCAGCGCGTACGACCGTGTGCTTACTGTTTTCATCGAATATCGTATAAACCACTTGTACCACGTGATCAGTCAGATCTACGTGCGCCACCGTTTTCGCGACGTGCTTCAGCGTAGCTGAAAAATAAAATTCGATTCAGCTCATCCCCGCTTTGGTTTGCCGAACGTACTGATTAAACGAAAGAAAACACCTTGATCGATCGATGCACCGGCTATATGATAGAACGTCAATGCCGTGTCCACGTCGTTGATGTTGTTCAAGAAATGGAAGAACTTCAGATACTCGTCTTTGTCTATACCCTTTGGATTTTCTTTGAAGCTGAACAGACACAATTTACATCGCGTTACGCGCATACGTTCGATAGGGTAAATCGCGTATCGGGTATAGTTAAGTTTACCGCTTCTTAACAGTCTTTAGAATCTTTCCCTTCTTCTTGTCCGGATATCCAGCGTACGCGAGTAGTAGCTCCGTAAAATCTACTTCGCTTATTCGACCGTTCTCATCCGGATTTCTCCGCTCGAACTGTAACGCGTAACGAGTAACGCTCTCAGAACATACCCTTTTCATTCGTCTAACTTAAGGGTGTATTGGCTATACAGTTAATCCCAAAAGTTTATGTACCTTAGAAAAACGTATTTCTTATAATTAAAAAGAAATCAGACGTCGGAAGAATAATGCTAATAACAAATAGCTACGAGCTAAAAAGTATAGAAGGAAATATCCAATTAAGTATTGACGCTGGCGAAAAGTTTTTTATACAGAAGTTCTAGGCATTGACATCCTCCACAAAGAAAAATTTTATGCACTTTTCTTCAAATTTTGATATTTAATGAGTTACATATGATTATTTGGCATTTTATTGATGTTGACAGAATCCGATCATTCCAGCGTCGAAAAATCGAACTTTTGGAAAAAAAATTAGTTTTTTCTCAATTACTCCCAAACCGTTCGAGATACGGGAAAATTGTATAGAACCTTTCTTGTAGAGGACGACGAGATCTACAATTTCTGTATAAAAATTCTTCGCTACCATCAATATTTAACGAGTTATTGACGAAAAACGAAAAAACAGTTTTTTGCAAATTACTCGTAAACTATTGACGCTAGAGAAAAAATTTTAAATGNGTTTATGCACTTTAGAAAAGCATTTTTTAAAAAGAAATCAGACGTCGGAAGAACTTTGCTAATAATAAATAATAAAAAAAAAATTTTCGATTTTTCCGAGATTTTTCCAAGGGGTACCCCTTCAATTTCTTCCAAATTTTCGTTTTTCGCCAATAACTCCCAAACCGTTGGACATACGGAAAAATTGCATCAGACCCTTCTTGTAGAGGACGACGAGATCTACAATTTCTGTATAAAAATTCTTCGCTACCATCAATATTTAACGAGTTATTGACGAAAAACGAAAAAACAGTTTTTTGCAAATTACTCGTAAACTATTGACGCTAGATAAAAATTTTTACATGGAAATTGTAGATCTCGTCGTCCTCTACAAGAAGGGTCTGATGCAATTTTTCCGTATGTCCAACGGTTTGGGAGTTATTGGCGAAAAACGAAAATTTGGAAGAAATTGAAGGGGTACCCCTTGGAAAAATCTCGGAAAAATCGAAAATTTTTTTTTTATTATTTATTATTAGCAAAGTTCTTCCGACGTCTGATTTCTTTTTAAAAAATGCTTTTCTAAAGTGCATAAACTTTTGGGATTGACTGTATAGCCAATACATCCTTAACGAGTCCTTTCAATCGAGACACGATATTCACCTCCAAACTGAGTATTTCTCTCTGTAACTGTTGTTGAAATTCGAGGAACTTTTCGATCGTCAATTTTCCCTTCATGTTCGATCCAAAAAAGTAGGTAGTCAGCGCCGAATTGACTCCCTGAAAATTCACGAGCTCGTATTCACGTATCACGGCCGAACATGCCCACGTACGTGTTTTTTGGACTCTGATCCTACGGATCGTTGCTCGCGTACTTGATCGTCGGCCTACCTTGAACATGTTGCCAGTGGTAACGTGATCACGATGTCGATTGCCTATACTGGTTTGCTGCCGGATCAAGGTAGCTACTTTTCCAAACTCATCGGAATCCACGTCACCGTCACCGTTGAAGTCGAACATTCGGAAGGCAATTTCGAAATGTCTTCTAGAAGCTAGCAAAAGCGAAAAACCGTTTTCGATTCGTATCGCACTATTGTGCACTACTGTGGACGTACGTGTCGTACGAATAAACTGGACAACGATAACTTACTAGATAATACCGTAAGAAGAAATATATAGTCGGAAAAGGTGATTAAACCAGCGCTTCCTAATTTGTAAAAGATACTGTCCTCGTCCAAGGCCAATTCTAGCTTGGTATGAATATTCTAATAAATAAAAAACGTAGGATTACAGTACGTATACTGATTCTGGGACTTGATGATGGGACGGAACCCGGACGGACCAGCGAACTCACCTTCGGATCGTACCGTTTGTACTTATCCAGTCCCAGGCCTAAAATAGATTTACTCGAGTATAGTTACGATTTCCAACGGCATTCGTCTAAAACTGAAGTCTAATCGTGATCGATGATTATCGGTGGAAATTCAACTGGCAACGACGCACCTATTAACAACGAGAGCAAGCACCGATCGTACGATCCTTCGATGATCGACGATCGACTCTGAATGAGAAACAAAGGATAAACAAGCAGCGATCAAATGAACGGGCCGATAACGAAACTTCTACTACTACTACTACTACTACTACTACGACTACTGCCAAACAAACATTTGCTGGAACAAACGTAAACGTACAAAAAAATCTGTCTCGCTTGAAAAGAGCTAAACAGTTACCGTCCGGCTGTTTGAGACCAGGCGTGATCGATCTTAAAAAGTCATCGGGTGTCATGAAGATTTCATGGATGTCGTTGTTGACCACTTGCAACGTAGCGAAATATCGGAATACTTTGTCAGGAGTCGAATAATGTCTCATACGATTTTCATACTCTATTATCTGTATTTGAAACAGTTATTCGTATAGGTATAGGTAGTCACATATTTGAATGCAAGCGAAAAAGTATCGAGGGTTTATTTGTTTTACTTGTCTAAAATGCACGTTTGGTAATTTGGTTTGGTCAGCAATACATGCATAGTGGCGATGTTTCGTGAAATTAGCGAACGGAAGGTCGGTGGAAAGACGTAAGCAAGTAGGTGTATCTATCCGAATGCACTTTGCGCCAAATATTTAATATTAAGGAACTGATCCCGAAGTAGAACTTTGTTAATGAACAAATCGGTTCCTATTTTACGTTAGACTCGGTCGATTAGTAAAGATACGAAAGGGTAAGGTATCTCTGTTCTACGTAGTAGGAAAACGGAAAAGAAGAGAAAAGAAAAGGGAAAGAAAAAGAATAACGATACCGTCCGGTTGTCTCATGCCAGGAGTAATCGATCTCAAGAAGTCGTCGGGGGTCATGTAAATTTCGGTACCTTCCAAGCTCGATACCTTTACGGTCGCGAAGTAACGAAAAATTTTGTCAGGTGTCGAATACGCTCTCAAACGATTTTCATATTCCGCAATCTGCAATCATCTGTTATTTAGAAGCGGTAAGATCACGACGATTATGTACAATTCCGTTTGTAGCGCAAGGTACATCCCGAGGATTTTGTTCAAATTCGAGTTGGTAAGCGATTGGGCAAGCGAGAACTTGCTTGTCTGCGGAGAAAAAGAAACGACCGATGCTCAACCGAAGATTCTTTTGAATCGAACGGTCACTACAGTCGTGGTGGTACGTACAGCTACGTGTGCGATCTAAAATCTCATTACCAACCTTTCGATCTCTGAAGCCAACTTTCTCTTTTTTCTTTTTTTTCTTTTGTTCGTCTCGTGCCTGCTCAGTTTTATTCTCGTCGTCCGATTCGATGATCATTTCAGCGGCGTTAACGTTCAAAAGGTATCTGTCTTTCCTACTGAAACGACGATAAGCATCTAAGTAGTAGTTGTAGTGTACAAGTCTAATTTGTAGCGAGTCAAGTTCAATGCATCGTCGAATCGTGAGAAGCAGTTCCACAATAGTAAGATGTAGTTAAAAAAAGAAAAAAAATGATAAGTAGTCAGAATAACTTACTGCCTATTCCAGGCGACGTAACCCGTTAAAAGGCAGGGAACGACGAGTACGAAGGAATATGCCTTGTTCCCTAGTTTCTCCTTCGGGAGTGCGAGCAGTGAGAAAGATTTTCGACGAACGTAATACACACGACTGACCGATTCGTTAATTTTATTTCTACTCGAAACACCTTGTCTTAAGATGTACATAAACTTGTTACCAAACATGGTTGCTTATTATAGATGAACAAATTCGTTTTACTGCATCCAGGCATCAAGTTTCATTTGAAAAATATTTGTCTCACTCGTCGCCGCCAACGTCCATCGTCTCTACTCTGTTATACTTATCTACTACCAGTGTACCGTAAAACTTTTCATTTCGCGTCGGCGTTTACGATTTTTAACATATTTATACCGATGAGCCTGCACGATTCACCGATCGTTTGCTTAATCTTCGAGGACGAAACGGGTGGTGGTGAGAAGTGAGAACAGGATGCAGGGTGACACCACTGATCACCCCGTTGACACGAACGGCACACGGCCACGGGTGCGCGACGAACCAGACGAGCGAAGATAGTTACGAGTTCTATCGTTGGCGGACATGCGTCACCGGTGAATCGACCAACTTCCTTGTGAACCGTTTTCAACCTCGGCGATTGTCTGTTGTTCTCTGTGTTAACAATAAACGTGGCCGAAGATAGTATATAAACGATGGTAAAGAATGGCACACGTGAACGTAAAACGGTTCGCGAAACTACGACGATAACGATGACTACGACGAGTAATAAGAGACACGTGTCCGCCTCCTCGAGAAAGCCGAAGAAAGGGAATCGGCAAACGACGGAGATCGAACAACGGAACACGAACAAGATTGTGTTCCGCGTGTTACTTCTCGTCTCGTGCCTCAAACTACTTTTGATTCCTACATAGTACGCGCGTTCCTCTGTAAAGTGTATCTGTTTTAATAATCGGTCGCAGCTTTTCGCCTGCGTCATGCCTACTTACTATAACGTGTCTGTATCTTGCTCGTTGCGACGTCTAGCCGATCCACGGATTTCGAAGTACACCGAAACTGGCTCGCCGTAACCTACAGTTTACCGTTAAAACAATGGTATTTGAACACCGAGTCGCAATGGACTCTGGATTATCCGCCTCTGTTCGCATGGTTCGAGTATCTGCTCGCGCGTCTGGCAAAATTTGTGGACCCCACGATGCTCAACATACAGAATTTCAATTACGCGTCTACGGAGACGATCCTTTTCCAGAGGGGTTCCGTCATTCTTCTAGATTTAGTGTTCGCTCAGGGAGTAAAAGAGTAAGCGCAGCGCCTTTCCCGCACGCATACAATTGTTTACGTAGCAGCGAATTCTACGGCGTAGTAGAAGCAACATAATGACACGTACATCTTCCAATTTCAGAGTCGGCAAAGTATTTTGTTCCGCTTACGTCGATCATGTTATCTTCGCTGTATTATCGCTGTGTAACGTAGGATTGTTGGTAGTGGACCACGTACATTTTCAATACAACGGATTCTTACTGGGCATTCTGTTGCTGGCCATCGCGAACGTTTCCAGAGTCAACGAGCAGGTAAACGGAATGAGTTTCGAGAAAGCGTAAGACTCGTAAGACTTGAAAACCGTGCGTTAATCCTGTTTTCAGTCTTCCATCCTCCAGGGAACGTTCTGGTTCGCCTTGTTACTCAATTTAAAACATATTTATCTGTACGTGGCACCAGTATTTGCGATATGGTTGCTCAGATCGTATTGTATGAACGGCAATTCGTTGTTCAAGCGACTGTTTGCGCTTGCAAGTATAGCTGTCCTCGTTCTGATCGTTTCTTTCGGTCCGTTCTTGTCGCAGTTACCGCAGGTAAATAGATAAAAACGAGAAAATCCGCGCGGACAGTAAGCGTTCACGGAATTACTGACTGACTCGCGGATGAACGCGGTGATGATCACTTCAGGTGTTTTCGAGATTGTTCCCGTTTAAAAGAGGGTTGGTGCACTCGTATTGGGCAGCGAACGCCTGGCCGTTGTACATAGCCTTGGACAAAGCGCTAACCATGTTGATGATACGCTTGGGACGGCTGAAACATGTAAAATCGGCAGTGATGACCGGTGGATTGGTACAAGAACAGTCGTTCTCAGTTTTGCCGACGCCCAGCCCACTTCTAACATTCTCGTTCACTCTTCTCTCGATAATTGTAAGTGACTGATTTCGCTCATTGGATGGCTCGGCAGTGCGAGCAACTTGATATTCCACGTTACGTCCGTTCCAGCCAGCTCTGTACCGTTTAGCGTCTGACAAGGAGTACGCGACGAATCGACGACAGTTTCTGCGGTGCCTCGTTCTATGTGCCTTGGGTTCGTTCATATTCGGTTGGCACGTGCACGAGAAGGCTATTTTAACCGGCATCGTACCATTATGGTAAATGTGTGAAAGCCTGCTCGACTCGCGTGCACGCTCACCCGATACGCGGTCACCGACCTTCAATATATAATATTCGTAACCGATCGTAAATTGCGTTTGTTTCAGCGTATTGGCCGCGAGTAGCATAGACGATGCCAGAGTTTATTTGATACTGAACAGTTCCGGACATACCGCGCTCTTACCGCTGCTCTATCCGAACGATTTGACTCCGCTCAAGATACTGTTACTAGTTCTCTACATGATCGCGTCTTTTATCATTTTTTCCCGAAGATTCAAGCAACACGTGTTGCGTTCTTTCGAATATTTGTACGTCATCAATTTACCATTGTTAGTCGTCTACGAAACTGTATTGCACAAATTAATATTCGACGAGCAATTACCGTTTTTACCTTTGGCCCTTACTTCGATCTACTGCTCGATAGGAGTCATTTACTCTTGGATACTTTATTATTGTATGTTTTTACGGTGCAATTCGACCAATGTTCAGAACTCTCAAAGAAGTAAGGTGGAATAAGATCTGTATTTTCCGCTGTGTCAAGTGTAAAACTATTGTGAATGTGGATAAGTGAACACGCAAGTTTACGTTTGTGTGTGGATACGTCAAAATAAAAACAATTTTAACCTACGTCTGGATAAATAGTTACCGATGTAATTTTATTTTGAAATTGAATGTAAAGGGAATGTAAAAATACAGGAACAGTGTAAATTATAAAAATAATAAACGTTATTCGTTCATTGTATCATTTACTTATTATTTAATCAATTATTAGGTTAATTAACATTTTAAAACGTAGGTTAAAATAATTTTGGGGTAATAGAGGGCGGTGTTCGAATGTGGGACGAGCTGCGCGCCGCGCGGGAACGGGTAGTTTTCGGGAGCGTTGTTTTTCACGACGATATCAGCATCCATCGATAACAGTTCCGTCGTTCCGACGGACGACAAAGCACCACGTACATACACATACCGAGTTTAATTGTTATTGTCACCTAAAAGTACGTACCTCCGGACGAACGACGACGTTCGATTGGCGCTCGGAGGCAGTCGATGTTTCTGATTGAACTCGCGGTTCGAGGAAATGATGGATCGCACTAGTTAAACAGTAAAAATCGTGCGTACATACCGTAGGTACATATACTTACGTTGCGTTTACGTCGGCGAAACGCATCGACAATAAAAACGGCGAATCGTAATAACGAGTATCGGTAATCGTTGCCGTAGTGGTCGTCGTCTATGTATTGATAGCGGGATCGGTGTTTCGTTCGATTCTACGTAAATTACATACATGTGTCTGTATTACCGTGACCGTAAAATCGTGACAAGTTCACGAATTGGTCGAGCATACTTCTAGGAGGAATAGAATACGATTATTATGTACTACGAAGTGGAATCCGTTCAAAAATATCCAACTGCGAATATGTACGTAATCTCACGATCTGTATTTTTCTATTCTTCTACATAATAGCTACAAACTGTAAAGCGATTGCAAGGTTAAATTTTCTCACAATCTGGTATCGGCCACGCACGGTCGTTCTTTTTGTTCACGATTCTAAGCGGCGGATGTGTCAAACTTCCACGTTGACGACCTCGACGATTTTACATTTTATCGTGTTAACAGGAATAAGTCGGTAGAGGACTTGTTAATATCTAGCCGCGAAGTTATGGCCAATGTAAATTCTACGGTTGCATCGGATAGTACAACTACGAACAGTGCGTCGGACAATGTTCAAGAGTCGTCCACTGGAGGAACCGTAGAGAAATGTAGTCCAGTTTCAAGCCCGAATTTATCTCCGCGTCCTAGTCCAAAAGTGCGCACCAAACGAGATCATTCCAAATCTGCTAGTCACGATTCGAATATTAAAGAGTGTAATAGCGCAAACAAATCGGACGAACAGGTAAAGCCGACTGACACTGACTTCTGTAATGCTCCCGCTCGTCTTGCGTCATGCAAACGACACGATTCGTATACATATAATTTGCACAAATTAGCAGCAGCAACAACAACAACAACAACAACAACAACAACAACAACAGCAGCAGCAGCAGCAGCAACAGCAGCAGCAGCAGCAGCAGCAGCAGCAGCAGCAGCAACAGCAACAGCAACAGCAACAGCAACAGGATTTAGCGAATAAATCATCGGATTCTTCCCTGGCCGTGAAAAGTTTGCACGAAGGAAAAAAAGAAGCTCGCAGCAGCGAAAGAAATAAGAAAAAATCATGGTATCACGTACTTTACCCTACCTACAAGTCTAGATCCGACGATTTCAAACGTATATTTAAAGATGTACCGGACGACGAAAGATTAGTTGTTGGTAAATAATTGGTTTTGCCACGGCTAAGAATTAATAATTTTTTATTGTCGCTCGTCTTGTCTTCGTCCTCTGATTCGAACGATCCGTTGTTTATAGATTATTCGTGCGCGTTGCAGCGCGAAATATTAGTTCACGGGAGATTGTACGTATCTCAAAATTACGTGTGTTTTTACGCGAATATATTCAGTTGGGAAACATTGGTATCTCTACGCTGGAAGGATGTTACGTCGATTACCAAAGAAAAAACTGCGCTGGTTATTCCCAATGCAATCTTAATATGTACTGCCACCGATAAGTTCTTTTTAACGTCGTTCGGAGCGAGGGACAAAACGTACGTAATGCTATTCCGCGTTTGGCAAAATGCTCTCATTGGCGAGGTACGAAAATCTTTTACGATGCGCCGCCCCGGCATTCGGCAACGAACATTACCGAACAGTAATGCATGTTTCAGCCGATGAATGCGCCCGAAATGTGGCAACTCGTACATTCTTGTTACGGCGACGAGCTGGGTTTGACATCGGACGACGAGGATTACGTTCCACCGTTACCACCACCGGACGAAGAGAAATTGTCCACGAGATTATCCGTAGAATCGTTCTCCGAGGTAATGTTTTTGAATTAGTGAACGGACTCGCGATTATTTTCTTCCGTCTTTATCACCCTTTCGTTCGATGTACGATGCTCGGCGACTTGGCGAACTTTGAACCAAAGGTAGAAAGCGGTAACGCGGAACAATCGTCGGTGGCTGGTATATCGGATTCGGCGATTACCAGATGCGGCACGAATCCGGATCAGATTCATCTTCTGCCACGACCGGATCCTACCATCGACGCGACCGATCTGAGCGATACGACCGAGAGCGAAGCCGAGAAGCATCATGCGCGTAAGTTTGTTCTCCCTGTATCACTGATTATATTGTGTTGATATCTGGCATGTGTACGAGCGTCGAACCAATGATTTCAGTCAAGTCTAGCATTCGGAGCTGCGTGGTGTGCGCTTCGCCGCACGAGGGTCGTCAAATAAGCAAGGCTGTGTTCCCCGTTCATATTGATCAATTGTTCACGTTGCTGTTCACCAATTCAAAATTTTTCTTGGATTTTCAGACCGCGCGAAAAACTACTGGTAAGGTATATATAATTGAAAATCGAAAATATTCGGATCGATGACGATATTAACAGCGGCGCACGTTGTTTCGTGATCCGGTTTTTAGATCTGGTACAGTCGGCGTGGACTCAAAACGAGGAGACCGGCCAGAAAGTTAGAAATCTGTCGTTCACGATAGCATTGTCTCAGGCTATTGGACCAAAGACTAGCCATATTTCCGAAACTCAGGTTAATTTCTAATTGAATTGAACCTACCGACGACGGTCAATCGCAACGCAGTCGCTTCCTAGACGCGAATCGTCTCTGTTCCCCAAAAATTGTAATTCTCCTGACTCGCGACGCACATTTTTAGATAATGTTGCCGTGTAGCAGGCCGGGTCATTTGTACAGCATCGACGTGGAAAGCGTAAACGCCGGAATCCCGTATGCGGACTCGTTTTCCGTATTGCTTCATTACTGTATCACCAGCGTATCCGAAAGCGAAACGAGTATGGCAATTTACGCGCAAATAAAGTACAAAAAGAATGTGTGGGGCTTCGTGAAAGGTAAGAATTCGTCGCGCATAATTATCTCTTCGAACCAATTGTCTAAACGATACGTACAGTATAATAACATGTGTGCGTTTTTGTGTGCCGTCTAACGTCTAACAGGCGTTATCGAGAAAAATTGTTGGGCCGGAATAGACGAATATTTTACGAGCCTGACGAAAGCGTTGACCATAGAATGCGAAGAGAGCAACGGTAGCGGAGGTATGAAGAGGAAAACTAGGAGGAGACGTCGTGCCACGGGTGTTGGCATTTCTGGCTTGCAAACTCACACCTCGGATCACGTGTCTCCCGCGCTACAGAACTCTTACAATTTGCCCCACATCAACGATAATACCGGTAACCCCGTACAGTTTCTCTCTGGTTCTATCCATTGAAACGTAAGAAAGTTGAATATCATCGTGTTCCGTTCTACGTACAGTCTCTGGCGCCCGGGTCGATTCCAATATAATAATTAGCTCGATGCTTTTGATCGCCGTGTTGTGTCTGATGGTGATCAACGGTCTGTTGTATTATAAATTATGGGGCTTGGAAGAAGCTGCAGCCTACACTATCATGGATTTACACGTACTCAAGTATGTATGTCGAGAATTCGGGGGATCGGACGCGACGACAGCGTCTTTTTATGCACGTGTGCACGTTCGACGCGTGATCTATTTGATATTTGAAAAAGAACCTGTACTGTGCAGGAACACGCCAAAGACCGAGGAAGACTGGATTCAATTGTTACAGCAACAAGAAAGTTTGCATAACATAGAAATGAGAAAGTGGCAGAGAGTGTTGCACACCGCCGCACAGTTGCTCAGACAGGTAAGACTCAGATGGACGCGATTATGATCCCGGGCTTATGATTAGGAATCCCGCTCCCGCTCTATCGTGTAACGTCGATTGTCGCAGACGGAGGAATCGTTAACAGAGTTGCAAATGAGTATTCATCCAACGACGACTGAGAAAATGTTCTCCGTGTTGAAACCAATTTTAAAAAGCTTCGGCTCGCGTACAGCGGAACAGCAGAGTCACACGGAGATGTAGAGAGAACGCTGCGGGGAACGCGGCCAAAAGCTGTCTGAGTTACTTGATCGATGATAAGTGAGTATAACGACACGATACGTGTTCTAAAAAAAAGTGGAAACAATTTTAGCGCACTCTAAAAGTGTACTTAACGACGAGGAGAGCAGCGTTACGCTAGTTATTCTCATTCTATGTACTACTACCACATGCACATAACTTACACGGTTAAAAATTAGATACACAAATATGCTGTGATGTGATGTCGACGATCACGATCACGATCGTCGATAAAATTCCAAAAAAATGCGCAACAACACGCATGCAAAACTATCGTTTATTGACCCGCGACGAGAAATGATTTAAATTCGTTTCTTTTCCATTGCCTTTAACGTTTGTTGTTTCGCGTAAACTTCTTTCGTATTACGGAGCCCAGTCGAGAATAAGTTAAGTTACATTTTTCATATATCCTTTGTACGATATCTCGTGTCGAGCACGCTCGGAAAGATAGTAGATATATGTGAACACGCAAGTTTACGTTTGTATGTGGACGTTTGCGTACGCGTGAATGCTAATTGTACGTGTCTATCAGTAGCACAATGTAAAGAGACGGAATAAATAATTTTTAGAGAATTTTTAGAGAATTTTTAGAGAAGTGTGTCGCTTCGAAATATCCTTTACGTATCGTGGACCGTCGACGAGAGAGAGAGAGAGAGAGAGAGAGAGAGAGAGAAGTGAAAAAATACGTTCTCGTTTACTAAATTCCTTTAATTGAAATGAAACATTTTTTTATAATCTACTTGTCTTCCGGCTTGTTAAATACAAGTGTGTAGCCGCATTTACCGCAATAATGACGGTCTTCCATCGCAGCCATGAAAACTCCTGCTCCGCATTGTTCCATGGGACATTCTCTTCTTAATCGATGAATTTTCCCATTTTCGTCCACCTGTATTATATTCACCAGCGCATATACGTTTGAATCGCGTCGTTAGCAGCGAACTTGGCATCGTTTTTAAAATATCTCTAATTACCTTGTAAAACTTCAGCACCGCGAGCTTTACCTTCTTCTTCTTATGTTTGATCTTCTTCGGAGTCGAGTAATTCTTCTTCTTGCGCTTCTTAGCGCCGCCTCTCAAGCGTAACACCAAATGTAACGTGGACTCCTTTTGGATGTTATAATCGGACAGAGTTCTCCCATCCTCCAATTGTTTGCCGGCAAAAATCAGTCTTTGTTGATCGGGTGGAATTCCTAACGTTCGCAGAATCAAAGAACAATCAAGAATACGTTAAGAAATATTTTACATTCGGAAAATATTCGGGAAGAACGAGAGAGAGAAAGCAAGACGATACGTGTGTACCTTCTTTGTCCTGAATCTTGGCCTTAACATTTTCGATGGTATCAGACGCCTCGACCTCGAGGGTGATGGTCTTGCCTGTAAGAGTTTTGACGAATATCTGCATGACGGCGGCCTGCTAACGCTGTAACCGAAAACAGACGGGGGTACAACAAGTGTAACAACAAATGTTGCAATTGCGAACGATTCGTGGGAGTGGAACAGGTTCGCCGCTGTACACATCCGGATTAAATGATTAAACGCGATTCGTGTTCGAACAAATTTTATTCCGATCAATCGACGGACAGTGTGTGTGTATCGTCTCGGGCGATACTTTGTTGTATCACATCGTTTATACGAGTAGTACAGCGTTGATGCAGCCGTCGTTCTCCGGATTATTCGTGACTTGAGCGTATTTTCCCCAAACTACTTTTCCCGACTGCGTAACGAGACCCAATTCCGAGATGTTAACTTCGACGATCGTTCCCTTGGTGATGACGCCTAAACTCGTGTACATCGGCGAGCTAGGATTCTTCTTAACTCCGATGATCGGTAGGCAAAAGGTAGCTTTCAATTCGGGATGGGTAACGTGCGCCTTTTTGAAACGTAGCGCCATCGGCCTGATGAATCTCTCGAATTTCGGTGGTTTCCTGGTAAAACTCTCGCCGACGAACGTTACCTTCGTCACCATTCTCTTCCACGATTTCCGTTTACTCTTTCCGCTCTTGACAACCTTGAATACCTCCGACTCCGACTGGGTTTTAACTTTCGGTATCGGTACATCCCATTTACCAGCTTTCTCTTTACGCTTCTGTTTTATCATGTTCGACAATACTTTTGCATCCTTGTTAACATCGCGGTCCAGTAGATACACGGGTAGTGCTCCCTCCGGTACGCGATCCGATTTCTCCTTCACCTTGTTCTCCATGTGTGACTTGATCTTCTTCTTCATCTGAATCTTCTCGTTTCTCCGTTCTTTGTTGAAGATCTTTGCTTTTATCCCGCGCAACGTACGAGCTCGCTCCGCTCGTTTGTGAGGTTCGCGGGCCTCTCGTTTCCTCTTTCTCTCCTCATAATCTAATCGTCGCCCGTACAGCTTACGGTGTCGTTCGATATACTCGTTCTGCGGCATGTTCCTCGCTGATGATGATTTCCCCTTTGCCTTTTTCCTTACGAATTATGAAAATTAAACATCTTTAAACGTCGATCGCTCGTTGTGTGCTTATTAGATCGTTCGAGGACGGAGAGGTTTCGCGATCGTGTCCAATGCGACGTCACATTGGTTAAGACGCGTAGAAGAACGACCGATACGACGAACGTAATAAGAATCGCGTTAAAACGTGTACAATTAATCAATGATTAACCAAGTGATAACCACCGATCTATACCCGTGACGTTCTCTACGAGAATCCGTACAACCACGTTGAGACATCAATGTGCAGCTGCCATGCGTTCTTACGCTCTATTAGTACTCGGGACACAGCCGATTAATTAATCGGTCAGGCTATACGCGAGCATAAACATATCGTAAAGGATATTCGTGAAACGTACCGAATGTCGTGTCAAATTTGAGGAAAAGATATCGCGGTAATCGTTGTTTATCCGTGAAACCTTTAATATGTCCAAATTGGCTTACCTAGATCTACGCCGTGCACACTCGGAAAGAACTTGCTGCAGTTTACAAGACCGGAACTAGATCAGAGGAAGCCTCTGCCCGCGTCATCTGGTGGTGTTCCTCGTCGTAGTTGAGGCTTCGGCCACTAGGAGCCGGCATGTCTGCAGTTTTTCCCGCGCATTTCTATTGTCGAGTGTCGAAAACCTGTTGTCGGACCGTGTCGTGCGAAAAGGTTCTATCCGTAGGTATTCTATTACATACATACCAGTTGAAACGGTTGAAACTGGAAAGTCACTCGTTTCACGTGATCGTGTGCTTGTTCGAATCGCGTACGGGAACAATGGGTGAAAGAGAGTCGTGTTCCTCGCGTGAAATTCCTGTCTCGGACGATGTTAAGCAGGACGAGTATGCGATAAGCATCGGCGGGCGCAGTGGTGACCGCCGCGAGAAAGAACACGAGGAATATCAGTATTTACGTTTAACGGAAAAGATAATACGAGAAGGGGCGAAAAAGAACGATCGTACCGGGGTGGGTACCTTGTCCATTTTTGGGACTCAAATGCGATTCGATTTACGAGACGGTAAGTCGCTGAACTGATAGTAGTATCAAGTATCAGTAGATCCGCGATCCTGCAGGTAGTGGCTAACAGGTACTACTAGCCACACTATAGTACATTATAGTATGGATGGATCCGCGCTAATCGGAATCACTGTTGGTCGCGATCGATCTATACACGTATACGTTTAACGATTAAAATCGATTCGCCGCTGTTTTTGACAGACGTGTTTCCATTATTGACCACGAAGAGGGTGTTTTGGAAAGGCGTGGTAGAGGAATTGTTATGGTTCATCAGAGGATCGACGAATGCCAAAGAGTTGTCCGACAAAGGCGTTCGTATATGGGATGCAAACGCCTCGCGTTCGTTCTTAGACGCTTGCGGGTTTACGGATAGAGAGGAGGGCGATTTGGGACCAATTTATGGGTTTCAATGGCGGCATTTCGGCGCGGAATACAAAGACGCGCGTACGGATTACACTGGACAAGGTGAAAAGAGAAACTCGTCGTAACTTTTGGATCAACCATCGGTCATGTTCATCCACTCATCCGTCGCTTCGTTCGCTTCTCGAACACGTTCATTCGTCGATTAACGGTGATCGTCAATGATAGAATCTGTCGTTGAATTTAAGAACAAACAGCACTCGCTGCCCTGGTGGATCCAAAAGTTCAGCTACAAAAACAGAATCTGGCAAACTTCGAACACTGATCGTGTTCGTGACTCGTTACCGAGATATTCGATCGTGCATAGGCGTCGATCAATTGAGAGAAGTTATAGACAAGATACGAAATTCTCCTAACGACCGAAGAATCATAATGTCGGCGTGGAATCCGATCGACTTACCAAAAATGACCCTGCCTCCTTGCCACTGTTTCGCACAGTTTTACGTGAACGAAGGAGAATTGTCCTGTCAAATGTATCAGAGAAGCGCGGATATGGGTCTGGGCGTACCGTTCAATATAGCATCTTACGCTCTGTTAACGCGCATGCTGGCACAAGTTACGAATTTAAAGGTAATACACAAGTTCACCGGACGCGTGAAATAAATATCCGCTCAACTTCCTGCTTCCGTTTTTGTCTTCAGCCAGCCGAATTTATACTCACGATGGGCGACTGTCACGTTTACCTCAATCACGTGTCCGCGCTCGAAGAACAGATCAAACGCGAGCCAACACGGTTTCCGCGGCTAACAATCGCTCGAGACGTTCCGAGCATCGAAGATTTCGACACGAATGATTTCGAGCTGCACGGATACGAGCCGCATCCAAAAATTTATATGCCGATGGCCGTTTGACCATCGGGTCTCGACGACGAACGAACGACCAACGGAACGGCGGATTCACCTAAATGCGCTTGTCCGCGTATACCATCATTTCATCGTGCGCGAGAGATACGATACGGTCCAAGTAAGAATACGTTTAAAATTCATTAGTTTTATCATTTTTAAACCGTATCTACATTTCGTTTCCTAATAAAAATTATGATTTTATTATTATTATTATTATTTTTTTCTTCACAAACTCGTGTCTCGTTCAAACAGACGCACGCTCGCGCGCGCGCACACGCACACGCGCACGCATTCATATGCATATATATGTGTATATCAACTTTTCTCGGTAATTTCGTAATTTTGGTCCATACGCGTCTGCTACCATCGCTCTGTTCAGCGGATGTTATACGACGCATCTTTTCGTTGCATTTTGCATCGCGACGACGAAACAAGATATCATTCGACGACGATTGATCAGCAAAACTTGTAACCGACGAGTATGGACGACGAAACGGGTGTTACGTACAACGGCAACTTTCACAAGATTTGACGAAATTACATTACGCTCCTATACAGTGTTCCGATGCTTGGTCAAACGATAAGCGCACGGATAATACGAGGAGATATCGTTCGTAGCGTTGTTACAAAGGTAAAAGAATTTACTTTTGTCGTTTCTCGTCGTGTCGAAGCAACAGATTTTAACGGATACGTTGCCGTTCACTCGCTTTATTTTAAAAGTAATCCACGGAGATATCGGGGAAGAAAGAAAGGAGGGGAGGAAGCCGGCAGGGAGGGAGGGATTTAGGAGAGGAGAAGAGAAGAGAGACAAGAGCTCAAGGGTCAGCGTCCGGAGAACGACGAGGGCTAGCACATCTTCGCATCGTTGGACGACGACGTACTCAACTGATGCAGTTGCTGAGTCACAGCTAACGTACCGGTTTCGTTCACAGTAATAATTATCCAGACGACGTCTGAAAAAGAAAACAAGTCCTGTCGGTCTACGATGCTGCTCGAACATTGAACATCGACGAAACAAATGGATAAGGAATTAGAAAAGCGTTACCTCCGAAAAACGTTTCGGTAGACTTTACCATCATCCTCCATTTACTTTGAAACGTACCGCAGTACGGAGGGCTCTGAAGATCGACGCTCACTTCCGTTACTTCTTTGGGACCTAGGGACGGTACCGGTACCCTCGTACAAGCTCCCATTTGTACGCCTCCTATGTATTGTAGACAGACCTCTTCCGGCCAAGCTTCCGTACCGCTGTTTTGTATTCTCCACGATTTACGAAAGTTGGTGAGCGGTGGTACCGATTCGCCTTCGCCGATAGTGCTGTCGCATATCAGCGTCATACATGGAAATTTGTTTCGAACCGGAGACTCGAAATCAAAATAGCTGCATATAGCCGCCTGAAGGTTCCTGCAATTTTATGTGTCAACATTTGTTTCATACGCGTTCAATGCAACCTATTCCTATTTCCTCATTTCCAGATTAGCGAAGGTGGGCAACGATACGAGATTAAAATCCGTCCCAATTCCAAACCGCGCGCGCGGAAGAGTCGTCGTATGCGTCGTCTGGCCATCGTATCATCATCGATTTACACCGTTTCGATCAGAGTCCGAGCATACTGTCCGATTCGATCGAACCGATGTTCAGTGTCGTAAGTATCGCGATTAGTACGGAATAAAATTGAAATGAAAATCGTTCGGTCCGAACGTAACGTTCGGTCGAGTAGTAGTAGTAGTAGTAGTAGTAGTAGTAGTAGTAGACTGGATGGTGACAAAGAACGACGACGACGACGACGACGACGTAACTCGATGTAAACATGGCGACACGGTAGGGTTAGATCGAACGAGTAGACTCGATCGAGGTAGAACCGACAGCCGCGCGCGTTCCCTCGCGTCGTCTTACCAATTATTCATGTCCAGAAAGAAGGCAGCGGTAGTTTCGTTCAACTGGCTGCCAGCTAGCAACTTCTGTAGCTGCTTCACCAGATCATCCTTGTCGGTGGTACCCAGACAGCTGAACTGGTGGAGCAAATGCTGATCCAAGTCGTTGTCCACGTTCATGTTTGTCGCGTTCCGTTCCGCCTACTGCAACACCCCATCTAACGCAACTGTCACGCGCACACGGGCCACGGATTTTCGACACGCGTTCCGTTATCGCTCGATCTTTAACTGCAAATTTTGAATGTCATTCTTCGTGACGTTCATCTGTGCGCAGCAGTGGGTACCACTGCCATGCATCCGCACGCACGGTACACTCCGCGCAAAGAATACGACGATCGAGCAGAAAGTTACTCTTCGCGTCGTCTCGCATACGATTCGCGGTAATTCGCAGCGATCCGATGGTAACGCGCAATTCAAGTGCAGCTAGAATGTTTAAACTCTACGATCTAGGTTCTAGAAAGTGTAACGTTGATGGTAACCAACCGATATGAAATACTGCGCGGTACGACACCCTACTCAATACCGACTCGTCGTCGGTAGTGGTCGTGAAAACTCGCCTATCTTTCGATTACTGTTTAAGGATGTATAGGCTATATACTTAAACAATGCTAACATGTTGGATTTCTTATTATAGATTCCTATTACTATTAAAAAGCTACCTGCAAAATTTTAAATCAATTCATGGGTTTTTTGAAAAATTATAGTGACTTAAAATTTGCATGTACTCTTATGGTAACCAACAGTGAAAACTTTCTGGTGTGCATTGCTATATGCACACTATTTGGTNAGATAAGGATGTATTGGCTATACAGTCAATCCCAAAAGTTTATGTACCTTAGAAAAAGGTACTGACGTCCTCTACAAGAAAGATTTTATGTATTTTTCTTCTAACTTAAGTATTTAACGAGTTAAGTATGATTAATTGGCATTTTATGGGTAATGACAAAATCCGGCCGTTCCACCGTCGAAACAGCGAATTTTTGGCAAAAAATTTCGTTTTTCCTCAATTACTCCTAAACCATTGGTCGTACGGGAAAATTGCATACAACCTTTTTTGTAGAGGACGACGAGATCTACAATTTCTGTATAAAAGTTTCTTGCTAGCGTCAATAGTTAACGAGTAATTTGCAAAAAACTGTTTTTTCGTTTTTCGTCAATAACTCGTAAGCTATTAATGCTAGCGACAAAATTTTATACAGAAATTGTAGATCTCGTCGTCCTCTACAAAAAAGGTTGTATGCAATTTTCCCGTACGACCAATGGTTTAGGAGTAATTGAGGAAAAACGAAATTTTTTGCCAAAAATTCGCTGTTTCGACGGTGGAACGGCCGGATTTTGTCATTACCCATAAAATGCCAATTAATCATACTTAACTCGTTAAATACTTAAGTTAGAAGAAAAATACATAAAATCTTTCTTGTAGAGGACGTCAGTACCTTTTTCTAAGATACATAAACTTTTGGGATTGACTGTATAGCCAATACATCCTTATCTGTTACTGTTACCGATGTCACT
>NW_017167275.1:72560-72944 GCF_001652005.2 Ceratina calcarata | reverse complement strand
CGTGAAAACTCGCCTATCTTTCGATTACTGTTTAAGGATGTATAGGCTATATACTTAAACAATGCTAACATGTTGGATTTCTTATTATAGATTCCTATTACTATTAAAAAGCTACCTGCAAAATTTTAAATCAATTCATGGGTTTTTTGAAAAATTATAGTGACTTAAAATTTGCATGTACTCTTATGGTAACCAACAGTGAAAACTTTCTGGTCTGCATTGCTATATGCACACTATTTGTTTGGTGTGCATACGCCAAATTGGAAGAAACAACTGACTTGATGAAATACAAGCCTAAAAAGTTTGAAATTTTTTACGCTTTGTAGAATCTATTTCGAAATTTCTCGATATTTTGACAAAAAAAAATTTTTTTATTTTTCAGAG